>NW_024061484.1:0-124094 GCF_016432855.1 Salvelinus namaycush
TGTAAGTTGAGAGGGGTGTATCTTGGCTATATAAATGAGACTAAGAATTGTTTTGTTTAAGCACTCTCAGAGAATCATTTATAGACACTGAATGATCTCGAGAGAGTCAAAAAAGGGCTTTTGGTGAAGCTTGTATATATATTAAAGATGGAATATATAATTTAACTCTGACTTGTGTGTGGTTGGCTCTCTCTCTCTTTATTGAGTAATACAGGAAATTACCACGACACATGCACTGAAACTGTGGGACTTTATAAAGACAGGTGTGTGCCTCTCCAAATCATGTCTAATCAATTGAATTTACCACAAGTGGACTCAATCAAGCGTGGAGAAACATCTCAAGGATGATCAATGGAATCAGGATGCATCTGAGCTCAATTTCGAGTCTCATAGCAAAGGGTCTGAATACTAAGTAAATACATTTGCAAAAAATGTTTACAAACCTGTTTTTGGTTGTCATTATGTGGTATGTGATGTCATTATGGGGTATTGTGTGTAGATTAATGAGGGAAAAATATTCAATTTTAGAATAAGGCTGTAATGTAACTGAATGTGGAAAAAGTGAAGGGTCTGAATACTTAACGAATGCACTGTATACAGCTGGCCAGAGTTTTTCTACCATTAGCAGTTTTGTACACAGTCACGTGATACGTGGTATAGAAAAGTCCAATCTTAGGAGAGTACATGGGAGGCACTATACTGTGTGTCTGCAGGTGTCTATCTGGTCAAAACCACTGATACAGGTGCCCCTCCACCCTCTGGCGGGATGGATCATGTCTACAGAGAGAAACCTAGATTCAAATACTTAGATTTGTGTGTATTGGGTTGTGAAATTGTTAGATATTACTTGTTAGATATTACTGCACTGTCGGAGCTAGAAACACAAGTATTTCACTACACCCGCAATAACACCTGCTAAACACGTGTATGTGACCAATAAAATGTGATTTGAATTTGATTTGAAATAAATGTCCTATTTATCAAAGGTGCTTTTGGCTGGGGTCAAAATGACTCCAAAGGATTTGAATTTGTTAAAAGTACATTTTGATACAGAAACACTAAACCATGATTTAGATTTATTAACAACCATTTGATTTGGGGTGTAAAATTTGTTTTAAATTCTCACTCATTAAACACGAATCAAGCAACACATGCTTCTCTTTGAACGGCATAAATAATATTAAACTTTTATGAAATAAATGAAAAATTAACATTTGGTTCCTCAACTGCGTTCCCACTCCAGTCAGCAGATGGCGATGTGCGTCTTTTAGTTCAGGCGATGCTGCCAGTGTGACGTATAATCTAGTGGACGGGACGCTTTCCTCAACAACAACAGCTAGTCAGACACCTCGGTAGCTTTCTAGCAAACATAGCTACAACATTCACCCGCTTTACACTGTTTTGGTGTATATTAGTCGATGTGTTTTAAACACACTTCTGTCGTATGTACTTGTTGGCCCATTTAATTATATATTTACGTTGTTTGTCAGCTAGCTGGTTTGCTAAGTTAGCTTAGAACTAGGCTAGTCGCTAATGCTAGCTAGCTAACATCTCCGACCATGAGTTCACTAAGCTACTCTCCTCCTGCTAAAGAAGAGAAAGAAGCTTTCGTGAAAAAGGAGGACGAAGAGGAGGCTGTTTCAATAAAAAAACAAGTCGAGAGTGAGGCTGTTACCGTGAAAGAAGAAGAGAAAGACGTTTCAGTGAAAGAAGAGGAAGATGCGTTCAGAGTGAAAGAGGAGGATGCGATTTTTGGAGTGAAAGAGGAGAAGGAAGAGGAGGCTGTTACAATATTAAAACACGTAGAGGGTGAGGTTGTTACCGTGAAAGAAGAAGAGAAAGACGTTTCAGTGAAAGAGGAGGAAGTTACAGTAAAAGGAGAGGAGGATGCAGTTTTTGGAGTGAAAAGGGGAGGAGGGGGAGATGACTGTCACATTGGAGGAAGAAGAGGAGGTTGGAGATCCGTTTAACCCCAGTAAGTACCGTCTCTGCAGTCGTTGAACCAATATGCAGTAAAGGGGTTCTACACTTTAATGTTGTTCTGTAGGAATGGCTGAAGCTACACTGTAACGTGTAGAACATCAAGAGTGGACCATCAACAAAACGTTAACAATTGATAAAATGCATCCAATGACAATACCTGAAATACTGTAGTCCTCAATATCTCCTATTAGATTAGCCCAATATGTAGTCTTAAAGGGGCAATCAGCAGTTGTTACATCCATTTTGGGACTTGTACATTAATGATATGTACCCATTGTTTCTTTAAGAATTCACTTATAAATGCCTCATGAGCTTAGTTCAACTGTTGTACCCCATCAGAACCCAAAATATGAGCTTATTTTTACTCCAATGTTTGTCAGTAAATATAAACAAACACGGTATATCCTCAAAACATGGTTAAAACTATAATGTTGATATCATGGATGGTTGCATTTCTCCATCCCCATCCCTCAGCTTTTTACCGAAACAGGCAGGGAGTACGCTTTGTTATTGTTTCTACTGCTGATTGCTGCCCCCGTTACTCCTCAGGGTCCAAGGACTGTATGTTATTTTCAGAGGTAGACTGGCTCTGGCAGCTAAAATTGTCAAATATTCCATCTAAATGTGAATCCATTCTCAATTGCGATACATTTCTAGAAACATAAATCGCTGCACTTTCATATCAATTGAGAATAATTTCACACAATACTTTCATATCACATCAAAATAAGTAACCAGTCGCAATACCCCAAACGGTAAACCAAATTAGTTTCTCGTAATTTCACCTTCTTTTAGGCTTATTTTTCTTCTTTGGACTTTATATGGCGGTTGGAAACCAACTTTAAGGTGCATTACCACCATCAACTGGACTGGAGTGTGGACCTCAGTTCATCTTTCAATCACCCAGGTGGGTATATACCAAGACAGTCATGAAGAGGGCACAACAAAACCTTTATCCCCTCAGGAGACTGAAAAGATTTGGCATGGGTCCCAGATCCTCAAAAGGTAATACAGCTGCACCATCGAGAGAATCCTGACCGGTTGCATCACCACCTGGTATGGCAACTGCTCGCCATCTGACCCTAAGGCGCTACAGAGGGTAGTGCGAACGGCCCAGTACATCACTGTGGCCAAGCTTCCTGCCATCCAGGACCTATATAATTGGCGGTGTCAGAGGAAAGCCCACAAAATTGTCAGAGACTCCAGTCACCCAAGTTATAGACTGTTTTCTCTGCTACCGCAGCGCCAAGTCTAGAAAATCTGTAAAATCACCACCGGACAATTTACATTGACCCCCCCCCACCCCCCTCCCTTTTGTGCACTGCTGCTACTCGCTGGTTGTTTGTTACCTATGCATAGTCACTACACTCCCCTACCTTCATGTACAGATTACCTCAACTAGCCTGTAACCCCGCACACTGACTCGCTACCGGTGCCCCCTGTATATACCCTCCACATTGACTCAGTACCGGTGCCCCCTGTATATAGCCTCCACACTGACTCGCTACCGGTGCCCCCTGTATATAGCCTCCACACTGACTCGGTACCGGTGCCCCCTGTATATAGCCTCCACACTGACTCAGTACCGGTGCCCCCTGTATATAGCCTCGTTATTCTCATTGTGTTACTTTTTATTATTACTTTTTATTTTAGTCTACTTGGTAAACGTTTTCTTCTTCTTGAACTGCACTGTTGGTTAAGGGCTTGTAAGTAAAGCATTTCACAGTAAAGTCTAAGTTGGTGTCTTGACGGATTTGTAAAAAAACGGTTTGTCATAAAACACTATATATTTATTTATATTTTTAAATGATGCTGACATCCCTCCCCAGAGGTGTCTCATTATTGTGATTCATTGCTGATTCCTACCTGTAGCTCACTATGAGGTGTCTAGTGATACAGGTTAAGGGCCCTGTTGGAGATTGGTGGTTGGTAGCGGAGTCGAGGGAACAAGCAGGGTTGGACAGGGCCATGTTATTATCCCACACACAGTCTCTGTGGTTCATATGAACCCCATTCCTGGGAATTAGATTTGATTACAAATCGCCTCTGTCTGTTACCACAGAAGGGTTCCGTCTGTCCCATCTGTCCTGCTTTGTCACCAGTACCTTGACTGGTTGATAGGGGAACCTCCATGCTTAATATAGAAACAGTAATTAGGGGAAAACTGTTTAGTAAACTGAAATAAAATAACAAACCTGTTTGACTCCAAAACTAAAATAGCCTAAAATAATAACCAGCATAAATTATGTTCCGTTTGAATAATTTATATCTTAACTTTGGACAAAAATAGAATTGGGTTTTAAATATATTTTACATGGGTTTTAAATCTTCTGAACCTGGTGGCTGGTAAATGCTGCCATGGAATGGCAATGTTTCAAATAGACCTAGCTTGTGTATCACTATCACCTGCTATCACCAGAAATACTTTAAGAAATTAGGATATCGGAAACTACTTTCAATTTGTATTAACAGCTTAAAGAAAAGTACATTGGCATTAATTACCCTCCGTGAACAAGAAGCACAACAATACAAATATTTTCAGAGATAATTAGAGATATTTAACTTGTTCTCTGTAATATCGTATAGCTTTGCAATCGTACCATTACGTATTTTCAAGGAAAATAGGCATGTTTCTCGACTTATACCCTGACTTTAAAAAGATTTTGAAGATAGATTAGATGTTAGATTTTTTAGTTAGATTTTCGTGAGAATTAGGAACTGCGTGTCACAGCATGACAATGTGAGCGCGATTGGTCGACAGTCTCTTGGACGGGCGTTAAATACGCTTTGACATTTTCTGGAATAGCTTTTATTTGAAAACGTTTTTGTTAACTTGTCTGCCTATTGAATTTGGAATGCACTGTACTGTTCATCTCTGAAACTCACTGAGATAATTCCTTTGATCCAGCAGTAGCAATACAGGGATATAACATCTACAGAAAAGACAGGAATGCTTATGGGGAGGTGTTGCTGTATACAGTGCATTCGGGAAAGTATTCAGACCCCTTGACTTTTTCCACTTTTTGTTACTTTAAAGCCTTATTCTAAAATTGATAAAAAAAATTGTTTTTCCTCTTTCATTTAGCTAATTTATTTGGCACACCTGCATTTGGGGAGTTTTTCCCATCCTTCTCTGCAGATCCTCTCAAGCTCTGTCAGGTTGGATGGGGAACATCACTGCACAGGTATTTTCACGTCTCTCCAGAGATGTTAGATCGGGCTCAAGTCCGGGCTCTGGCTATGTCACTCAAGAACATTTAGAGACTTCTACAGAAGCCACTCCTGCGTTGTCTTGGCTGTGTGCTTAAGGTCGTTGTCCTATTGGATGGCGAACCTTTGCCCCAGTCTGAGGTCCTGAGCGCTCTGGAGCAGGTCTTTCATCAAGGATCTCTCTGCACTTTGCTCCGTTAATATTTCCCTCCATCCTGACTAGTCTCCCAGTCCCTGCTGCTGAAAAACATCCCACAGCATGATGCTGCCACCACTATGCTTCACCGTAGGGATGGTGCCAGGTTTCCTCCAGACATGACTCTTGGCATTCAGGCCAAAGAGTTCCATCTTGGTTTCATCAGACCAGAGAATCTTGTTTCTCATGGTCTGAGAGTCGTTAAGGTGCCTTTTGTCAAACTCCAAGTGGTCTGTCATGTGCCTTTTACTGAGGAGTGGTTTCCATCTGGCCACTATCCCAGAAATGTCTGATTGGTGGAGTGCTGCAGAGATGGTTGTCCTTCTGGAAGGTTCTCACATCTCCACAGAGGAACTTTGCAGCTCTGTCAGAGTGACCATCAGGTTTTTGGTCACCTCCCTGACCAAGGCCCTTCTCCCCCAATCGCTCAGTTTGGCCGGGTGACGAGCTCTAGGAAGAGTATTCCATTTATGAATGATGGAGGCCACTGTGTTCTTGGGAACCTTTCCCCAGATCTATGCCTCGACACACTCCTGTCTTGGAGCTCTACGGACAATTCCTTCGACCTCATTGCTTGTTTTTTTCTCTGACATGCTCTGTCAACTCTGGGACCTTATATAAACAGGTGTGTGCCTTCCAAATCATATCCAATCAATTGAATTTACCACAGGTGGACTCTGAACAAGTTGTAGATACATCTCAAGGATGATTAATGGAAACAAGATGCACCTGAAAGCAATTTCGAGTCTCATAGCAAAGGGTCTGAATACTTACGTAAATAAGGTATTTCTGTTTTTTACCTGTTTTCACTTTGTCATTATGGGCTATTGATGTCACCCCTCTGAAACAAGATAGCCTAACCATCAGAAAAAAACTAAGTATTTTAGTTTTTTTTTACCTGTTTTCACATTTGTGTTAATTATTGAGGATTCTATTGTGTGTAGATTATTGAGGATTCTATTGTGTGTAGATTAATGAGGATTCTATTGTGTGTAGATGAATGAGGATTCTATTGTGTGTAGATTAATGAGGATTCTATTGTGTGTAGATTAATGAGGATTCTATTGTGTGTAGATGAATGAGGATTCTATTGTGTGTAGATGAGTGAGGATCATATTGTGTGTAGATTAATGGTTGGTTTCTCAAATGACTGCCTCACCTGGTTCACCAACTACTTCTCTGATAGAGTTCAGTGTGTCAAATCGGAGGGCCTGTTGTCCGGACCTTTGGCAGTCCCTATGGGGGTGCCACAGGGTTCAATTCTCGGGCTATTCCGTATACATCTGACCCTTCTTTGGACACTGTGTTAACAAACCTCCAAACGAGCTTCAATGCCATATAACACTCCTTCTGTGGCCTCCAACTGCTCTTAAAACCTGTTAGGCTGGCTGGCCCGACATCGGTACACTTATGACAACATCCAGCTCAATTGCAGGGCGCGAAATTCAAAATCAATTTTTTTTTAATATTTAACTTTCACACATTAACAAGTCCAATACAGCATTTGAAAGATAAACATCTTGTGAATCCAGCCAACGTGTCCGATTTTTAAAATGTTTTACAGCAAAAACACCACGTATATTTATGTTAGTTCACCACCAAATACAAAAGAGGACAGACATTTTTCACAGCACAGGTAGCATGCACAAAGCCAACCTAACTAACCAAGATCCAACCAAACAAACCTAGAAAAAACTTCCTCAGATGACAGTCCTATAACATGTTACACAATAAATCTATGTTTTGTTTGAAAATTGTGCATATTTGAGCTATAAATCAGTTTTACATTGATGCTACCATCATAGCTACAGTCAGAAATAGCACGGGAGTAGCCAGAGTAAATACAGACACCAACGTCAACTACCTAATTACTCATCATAAAACATTTCAGAAAAATATATGGTGTATAGCAAAATGAAAGACAAAGATCTTGTGAATACAGACAATATTTCCGATTTTTTTTAAGTGTTTTACAGCGAAAACACAATATATCGTTATATTAGCTTACTGCAATAGCTAACACACAACAGCATTGATTCCAAGTAATCGGTAGCGATAGCACAGTTCGACAGATATATGAAATAGCATCCCAAATTGGGTCCTTATCTTTGTTGATCTTCCATCAGAATGTTGTAAAGGGGTCCATTGTCCAGAACCGTCTTTGTTTGGATCCAGAACGAACTATTTCCCTCTTGAATTAGCAAGCACACTGGCCGTGCGGCGCTAACCTCTCCTTCTTGAACAAATTCTTCCAACGCATCACGTCTAAAGTCCCGAATAAATTTCAATAATATAATTAAACTATATTGAAAAAACATACTTTAGGATGATATTGTGACATGTATCAAATAAAATCGAAGCCGGAGATCATATTCACCTATAACGACAGTTTTCCAGGAGGCAATTCCAGGTCCAACTTTGCGCCTTCGGAAAAAAAAATAATGGCGGACCTCTCACTCCAAGATGATGTATTCAATCCCAGAACGAGATATTCAAGTCATTTCTGCTCTCACTTCCGCATGACACCCAAGGGAAGGTGTATGACGTGTTTCTAGAGTCCCAAGTGACATGCCCTTTTATAGATAAGCTCTTGAAAAAAGAGCTCGCTTTTGGAAATCTCACTTCCGGATAGGAAATGGGCTGCAGAAAGAGTTCTGGTTCACTTAGAGAAATAATTCAAACGGTTTAAGAAACTAGAGAGTGTTTTCTATCCAATAGTAATGATAATATGCATATTGTACGAGCAAGAATTGAGTAGGAGGCCGTTTGAAATGGCCACCTCTTTCCAGGTTACTCAATGCTGCCCCTTGCAGCCATAAGAAGTTAAACGCAAGTAAAACTACCTTAGACTGCATCCAGTAAATCACAGTGCCATCCGTTTTGTCACCAAAGCCCCATATACCACCCACCACTGAGACCTGTATGCTCTAGTCGGCTGGCCCTCGCTACATATTCGTCGCCAAACCAACTGGCTCCAGGTCATCTATAAGTCTTTGCTGGGCTGCCTTAACTCAGCTCACTGGTCACCATAGCAACGCCCACCCATAGCACGCGCTCCAGGAGGTATATCTCACTGGTCATCCCCAAAGCCAACACCTCTTTGGCCACCTTTCCTTCCAGTTCTCTGCTGCCAATGACTGGAACGAATTGCAAAAATCGCTGAAGTTGGAGACTTCTATCTCCCTCACTAACTTTAAGCATCAGCTATCTGAGCAGCTCACCGATCGCTGCAGCTGTACACAGCCCATCTGTAAATAGCCCATCCAACTACCTACCTCATCCCCATGTTTTTATTTACTTTTTTTGCTCTTTTGCACCCCAGAATTTCTTCTTGCACATCTATCACTCCAGTGTTAATTTGCTAAATTGTAATTACTTCGCTACTATGGCCTATTTATTGCCTTACCTCCGTACTCCATTTGCACACACTGTATAAAGATTTTTCTATTGTGTTATTGACTGTACGTTTGTTTATCCCACGTGTAACTCTGTGTTGTTTTTGTCGCACTGCTTTGCTTTATCTTGGCCAGGTCGCAGTTGTAAATGAGAACTTGTTCTCAACTGGCCTACCTGGTTAAATAAAGCTGAAATAAATTAAATAATAATAATTGTAACTTTATTGACAACACCCAAATTGATACTGTCATTAACACGGTTCTTCAATAATTACACATCATTCTTAATACTGTAGCTGTTTAGTTACAGTCACATGTTCAACTATCATCAGCTGATCCAGGAAATCATTTTCTGAATTCCAGTCACATGACAAACATCACGACATGCAACAACAACCAAAGTGCTTCTTCATTCATTACTCTGGTAAAGACAGTTATGCCGTGCTCCACGTTGGATCCAACATCCCTAACAAATTGATGTTTATAATGTTATTGTCTGCTTGATTTACCGTAGAGTCTCGTTAGTCTGTTTGGACACAGAGATACTTTGCTCATAATGTGTAGAGAACTGTTCCTTGATGGATAGGCTATTGTACAATACACAGAGCTATTTTCCTTTATTTGTAGTTTGGTAATGTTATGGGTCCGACAGTAGGTCTATGTTGTTGTTAGGTAAAGTTATGGGTCCTACGGTAGGTCTATGCTATTGTTATGTGTCCTACAATAGGTCTATGTTAGGTGAAGTTATGGGTCCTACAGTAGGTCTATGTTGTTGTTATGGGTCCTAGAGTACACTATGTATGTCATGCAATAACAACCAAAGTGCTTCTTTGTTCATTACAGGTATATTTGTTGTTAGGTGAAGTTACGGGCCAATTTGACAAACTGCGTACAAAATCTCATTGTCAGGTTGATGGAAAAGCTAGACAAAGAGCATTTTACTGGTTGAAGTGTTTTTTAAATACAAAGCGGTTGATTTGTGATGATGACACAAACATTATATTAAGCAGGACATTCAAACAAGCCTTACAATTATAATCCAAAGTAGTGTGAAATGTACTCATAAGCAACCTGGAATTGGAGGTTACTCCCCTGAGTTTTACCCCATTCACATTCAGAATACATTGTGAAAAACTAAAATCTTTGCTCACCATTTTTGCTCCAGGCAGATATACTACGTCCATAACTAGTGGTTTCCTCATTACCAGATATACTACATCCATAACTAGTGGTTTCCTCATTACCAGATATACTACATCCATAACTAGTGGTTTCCTCATTACCAGATATACTACATCCATAACTAGTGGTTTCCTCATTACCAGATATACTACATCCATAACTAGTGGTTTCCTCATTACCAGATATACTACATCCATAACTAGTGTATACTACATCCATAACTAGCGGTTTCCTCATTACCAGATATACTACATCCATAACTAGTGGTTTCCTCATTAGCAGATATACTACATCCATAACTAGTGGTTTCCTCATTACCAGATATACTATGTCCATAACTAGAGGTTTCCTCATTACCAGATATACTACGTCCATAACTAGTGGTTTCCTCATTACCAGATATACTACATCCATAACTAGTGGTTTCCTCATTACCAGATATACTACATCCATAACTAGTGGTTTCCTCATTACCAGATATACTACATCCATAACTAGCGGTTTCCTCATTACCAGATATACTACATCCATAACTAGTGGTTTCCTCATTAGCAGATATACTACATCCATAACTTTCGGGTTTTCTCATTAGCAGGGAGGAGTTTCTACAATCAAATTGTAGGTGCTTTGCCCTCGTGCCGCAATTTTATTAAACACAGAAAGGGGCCTATGTTGGAGACCAAAAGTCGTCTGGCACACTGCTTAGAGTTTCAACAACATGAATAACTTATTTCTAGCCTACAATGATCGATGTTACTACTAATGTGAAAACAAGACAAAATATGATTATTGTTGCTCATTTTAATACAATTGTCAAATAACTTTAACATTCATTACAGACGTCAATTGTTGTACAACATCATGGTTACGCTTCGATTATACCCAGATGAAGACAGCTTGGCTGTCGAAACGTTGGTAATTAAATGTTTGCATCTGAGCTCCTTTTGGCATCACTTTTTACAATGGATTTCTGCTGTTGTGGGCCTTTAATCATCTGTCTGACTTTGTTGTTGATGTTACTACTAAAAACAAGAAAAAATATAACTTGTTGCTCATTTTAAGACCAAATAACTTTAAGAGTGGCTCTCCTTTATTTTTAGGCTTTTTTATTTTTTTATTTTTTTTATTTTTATAAAGCATCACCTTTTACAATGGATTTCCGCTGTTGTGGGCCTTTAATCATCTGTCTGACTTTGTTGTTCACACAGGAGAGATACTTCACTATTGTGGATCATCTGGGGAGCCTCAACAATTTCAAGATGCTGAAGAGGCAGAGAAGAGTCTCTCCAGATCAGAACACCTCAATAAACACCAGCAGAGATCCACAGGGAAGAGAACTCACTGCTGCTCTGACTGTGGGAAGAGATTCACCTCATCAGGCATTAAAATTCATCACAGAACACACACAGGAGATAAACCATTTAGCTGTGTTCAATGTGGGAAGAGTTTTGGTCGATCTAGCCATCTGACTCAACACCAGAGAATACACACAGGAGAGAAATCTTATAGCTGTGTTCAATGTGGGAAGAGTTTTGGTCAATCTTGCCATCTAATTCGACACCAGACAATACACACAGGAGAGAAACCTTATAGCTGTGATCAATGTGGGAAGAGTTTTAGTCAATCTGGAGATCTGACAGTGCACCAGAGAATACACACAGGAGAGAAGCCTTATAGCTGTGGTCAATGTGGGAAGAGATGTACTACATCTGGCACTCTGACTTTACACCAGAGAATACACACAGGAGAGAAACCTTATAGCTGTGGTCAATGTGGGAAGAGATGTACTACATCTGGCACTCTGACTCTACACCAGAGAACACACACAGGAGAGAAATCGTATAGCTGTGGTCAATGTGGGAAGAGTTTTACTACATCTGGCCATCTGACTCTACACCAGAGAACACACACAGGAGAGACACCTTATAGTTGTGGTCAATGTGGGAAGAGTTTTACTACATCTAGCAATCTGACTCTACACCAGAGAACACACACAGGAGAGACACCTTATAGCTGTGGTCAATGTGGGAAGAGTTTTGGTGCATCTAGCACTCTGACTATACACCAGAGAACACACACAGGAGAGAAACCTTACAGCTGTGGTCAATGTGGGAAGAGTTTTACTACATCTGGCCATCTGACTCTACACCAGAGAATACACACAGGAGAGAAACCGTATAGCTGTGGTCAATGTGGGAAGAGTTTTGGTCGATCTGGCCAGCTGACATTACACCAGAGAATACACACAGGAGAGAAACCTTACAGCTGTGGTCAATGTGGGAAGAGTTTTACTACATCTGGTCATCTGACTCTACACCAGAGAACACACACAGGAGAGAAACCTTACAGCTGTGGTCAATGTGGGAAGAGTTTTACTACATCTGGCCATCTGACTCTACACCAGAGAATACACACAGGAGAGAAACCGTATAGCTGTGGTCAATGTGGGAAGAGTTTTGGTCGATCTGGCCAGCTGACATTACACCAGAGAATACACACAGGAGAGAAACCTTACAGCTGTGGTCAATGTGGGAAGAGTTTTACTACATCTGGTCATCTGACTCTACACCAGAGAACACACACAGGAGAGAAACCTTACAGCTGTCGTCAATGTGGGAAGAGTTTTACTACATCTAGCAATCTGACTCAACACCAGAGAATACACACAGGAGAGAAATCGTATAGCTGTGGTCAATGTGGGAAGAGTTTTGGTCGATCTGGCCAGCTGACATTACACCAGAGAATACACACAGGAGAGAAATCTTATAGCTGACAAGAGACAAAGATCTCTGATCAAAGGAGTTATTTCGTGATATCAATGAAATGATGTCACAATGTAGAATGTTTTAACATTGTAGTAGGAGTATTTTAATGATGTCACAATGTAGAATGTTTTAACATTGTAGGAGGAGTATTTTAATGATGTCACAATGTAGAATGTTTTAACATTGTAGAAGGAGTATTCTAATGATGTCACAATGTAGAACCCTAAACGTTTGTCCCCTGTTCTATTGATTTCAGCATGATATGGATATTAGCCTCAGGGGGGAAATCAAGGCTCTGAAATGAAAGAGTACTATTTATGTGATTTAACAAAAAGTGACTAACACAAAAAGAGCTGTGTTACATTTACCATGTTTGTGACCCACTTGAATCAAAATGCAACACCTCAAAATGTAGCTAGCCGTTTTCTACAAGTTGTCCTCTAACCAGGGATGTACACATTACTCCCAGATTCCGTGTGGTTTTTGAGCTATTAGTTTTAACAGGACGTGCAACCTCATCTCCATCCTGTCACACAGTTGATTTCAACATGATATCGATGAGTGATGACAAATAAGTGTTGCGTTCCTTTGTTTAGCGACCCCTACATTTAAATGCATCACTCCAAAATGTAGCTGACTGTCTTCTGCAGGTTGTCCTCTAACCAGTGAGGTAAAATATATCTTCCATTTCCATGTGTTTTTTTAGTTCCATGTGTTCCAAGGGGACGAGAGTTCTAGAATCTAGTGAGTTTTAGGAAGACAAGAATTCTAGAAGCTAGTTTTGAAAAGCTAGAAGCTAGAAAAATACGTTTTTTTTCTTGTTTTTAATTGTTGATGGTCAGTAGACACCATTTTTATATTGGTGAAGGTGAAGCATTGTAGTTGATTATAATGTGAAATGGAAGTTGTTTTCTGTTGGTGGTGAGCATTCTCTTAAGGGGGGAAGGTGTTACAGTCTTTGGTTTTTCATTTATGTTTTGAGGTTGGACTTTTCCACGTCTAGCTCGTTAGCACGTAGGGCGCACTGATTGGTGTCACCTCGTTAGTCAGTATGTGTTACACCTGTGCTGGCTTGTCCATCTCGTTAGTGGGAAGGTGTTTCACCTGAGCTGGTCCAGGTTCTATTTAAGAGTGTCTGGCCCAGTGCTCCAGTTGTCTTGATAGATGTGGAGAGTCAACACCTTTAGTTGCTCCACCTTTTTGGATTGCTTCCTGTCTTTAAGTTTGGTGTGGGTTTTTCTTTTGTTTGCCTCTTCTTGGGCAGATTTAGTGGGTCTCATGGTGGGTGTCTTTTATGTCCCAGTTGTTGTTACTAGTCAACTTTCAGTGGACACTGAGAGCAAAACTGCAACATTATGTTATAATACTTTTATTGCATCAAATGGTTGTTTTATGCAACAGAATAGAGGGTTCTTAGAACTATTGTGTCTGTGTGTTCTACTGAGGATGGGCCTCTGGGAGAAAACACTGACAGGACATTTACAATGTCTTTTGGGTGATTAAAACCTAAAGAGACCACATTCCAGGGCATGAGTTACTGTTTCTGTTCTATATGGTACCAGGGAGAGATGAACCCCTCCTAAAAAAAAAATACCTTGAATTTTGCATTGCATCCAATTAATATTTTAATCAATGGCATTTCCTTAGGCTGCTCATTAGTCTTTCAGTTGTTAGTCTTCTGTTTGTTGTGTACTAAATATTTCATTTTTTTATTTGTTTTTTCTTGTGAAGCCATTGTGTTGCATCCATGTCTGAAATGTGCTGTATAAATAAAGCTTGATTTGATTTCAACAAATGAACCCAATGACTGACCAATCAAAAGACTCTTGGTCCCTCTTAGTATTTGTTAATGAATAGAATACAGTATATACATATGAGATGAGTAATACATAGACTAAGATACAGTAGAATAGGATAGAATACAGTATATACATATGAGATGAGTAATGCATAGACTAAGATACAGTAGAATAGGATAGAATACAGTATATACATATGAGATGAGTAATGCATAGACTAAGATACAGTAGAATAGGATAGAATACAGTATATACATATGAGATGAGTAATACATGGACTAAGATACAGTAGAATAGGATAGAATACAGTATATACATATGAGATGAGTAATACATGGACTAAGATACAGTAGAATAGGATAGAATACAGTATATACATATGAGTTGAGTAATGCCAGATATGTAAACATGCAGGAGATCCACGAAGGAAAGACAGTGATGGTGCTCAGTGACGTTGTTGCAAATGGTGGGTAAAATGGTAAAACATTTGAATTCATTTTGTCCTGGTCACTTTGCCTACTGTTTATTGCCACGTTGGGATGCAACCTTTGTTGTCATTTTTTAAACATTTTTTATCATTTTACCCCCGTTTTTTCTCCCCAATTTCGATCTTGTCTCATCGCTGCAACTCCCCAATGGGCTCAGGAGGCGAAGGTCGAGTCATGCGTCCTCTGAAACATGACCCGTCAAACCACGCTTCTTAACACCCGCCCGCTTAACCCGGAAGCCAGCTGCACCAATGTGTAGGAGGAAACACCGGGCGACGCTCGGCCAATTGTGTGCCGCCCTATGGAACTCCCGATCACGGCAGGTTGTGGTACAGCCCGGGATCGAACCCGGGTGACGCCTCTAGTGTCGCCTCTAACACTGCCATGCAGTACATTTACATTTACATTTAAGTCATTTAGCAGACGCTCTTATCCAGAGCGACTTACAAATTGGAAAGTTCATACATATTCATCCTGGTCCCCCCGTGGGGAATGAACCCACAACCCTGGCGTTGCAAGTGCCATGCTCTACCAACTGAGCCACACGGGACCAGTACCTTAGACCGCTGCACCACTCGGGTCTATAGTGACACCTCTAACACTGTGATACAGTAACATAGACCGCTGCACCACTCGGGTCTATAGTGACGCCTCTAACACTGTGATCTAGTACCTTAGACCGCTGCACCACTCGGGTCTATAGTGACACCTCTAACACTGTGATCTAGTACCTTAGACTGCTCCACCACTCGGGTCTATAGTGACGCCTCTAACACTGTGATCTAGTACCTTAGACTGCTGCACCACTCGGGTCTATAGTGACGCCTCTAACACTGTGATCTAGTACCTTAGACTGCTGCACCACTCGGGTCTATAGTGACGCCTCTAACACTGTGATCTAGTACCTTAGACTGCTCCACCACTCGGGTCTATAGTGACGCCTCTAACACTGTGATCTAGTACCTTAGACTGCTGCACCACTCGGGTCTATAGTGACACCTCTAACACTGTGATACCGTACCTTAGACTGCTACACCACTCGGGTCTATAGTGACACCTCTAACACTGTGATACAGTACCTTAGACTGCTGCACCACTCGGGTCTATAGTGACACCTCTAACACTGTGATCTAGTACCTTAGACCGCTGTGCCACTCAGGCATAACCTTTTTTTAACCAATTCTGATGGTTGTTAAAAGTGGAATTTTGACATTATTACCGTTATATCAACACACTCAACACTCCCAACACTCCCAACTATCAATCTCTTTGGCACCGTAGACATCAAGTCACTTGACAATAATGTTTCATACAATGTTGCATTACATGTTTGAAAGGTCATTTTCATTGAAGACAATCAAAGTTAACATTCCATAAAATTTAAATTCAAGGCTGAGGCTCAAATAGTCGCCGGTCCCTTTTAATAGCCGGGCAATGGCACACATAGCAAATACATTTTGGGTCTGAATTAAAGGAGCTACAATTATAATTTCATTACATGTTTTAAATAAAATGTCCATAATATCTGCATTAATAGTAGACTGATCGTGTTTCACAATATTTCTAAACATAAAAATATATTCTCTGTCTTCTATTGTGTTGTTGACTGAATGTTTGTTCATGTGTAACTCTGTGTTGTTGTTTTTGTCGAACTGCTTTGCTTTATCTTGGCCAGGTCGCAGTTGTAAATGAGAACTTGTTCTCAACTGGCCGACCTGGTTAAATAAAGGAGAAATAAATAACACATAATAATACATAAAAATGTAGGAGCAGTATGGACCTAGTCTGTTCATTATATACATCTACATGATGTATTGTTACACCATGTAGAAGCAGTATAGACCTAGTCTGTTCATTATATACATCTACATGATGTGTTGTTACACCATGTTGGAGCAGTATAGACCTAGTCTGTTCATTATATACATCTACATGATGTATTGTTACACCATGTAGGAGCAGTATAGACCTAGTCTGTTCATTATATACATCTACATGATGTATTGTTACACCATGTAGGAGCAGTATAGACCTAGTCTGTTCATTATATACATCTACATGATGTATTGTTACACCATGTAGGAGCAGTATAGACCTAGTCTGTTCATTATATACATCTATATGATGTATTGTTACACCATGTAGGAGCAGTATAGACCTAGTCTGTTCATTATATACATCTACATGATGTATTGTTACACCATGTAGGAGCAGTATAGACCTAGTCTGTTCATTATATACATCTATATGATGTATTGTTACACCATGTAGGAGCAGTATGGACCTAGTCTGTTCATTATATACATCTACATGATGTATTGTTACACCATGTCGGAGCAGTATGGACCTAGTCTGTTCATTATATACATCTACATGATGTATTGTTACACCATGTAGGAGCAGTATAGACCTAGTCTGTTCATTATATACATCTACATGATGTATTGTTGCACCATGTTGGAGCAGTATAGACCTAGTCTGTTCATTATATACATCTACATGATGTATTGTTGCACCATGTAGGAGCAGTATAGACCTAGTCTGTTCATTATATACATCTACATGATGTATTGTTACACCATGTAGGAGCAGTATAGACCAAGTCTGTTCATTATATACATCTACATGATGTATTGTTACACCATGTAGGAGCAGTATAGACCTAGTCTGTTCATTATATACATCTATATGATGTATTGTTACACCATGTAGGAGCAGTATAGACCTACAGTAGCTAGCTGCTAATATAGATGTAATATAACTTAATGAAACTGCCTTAAATGTGCTGTAGTAAACATTTTTATTCGCACTAATCAATCAACACATTCCTGTCTTTGTATGTCTCAATATAATAGTATTATTTAATTAAATCCATTTAAAATAATCTTTGTCTGAAAATAAAATATGATCCTCAACTGCGTTTCCCCTCCAATCAGCAGACGGCGATGTGCGTCTTTCAGGCGACGCTGCCAGCGTGACGTATAATCTAGTGGACGGTTCTTCATAAACAGCTCGTCAACCACCTCGGTAGCTTGCTAGCCAACATAGCCGAAAGATTCAAGCTATTTATACGCTTTCGCTGTATATTAGCTACTGTGTTTGAGACACACTTCTGTCGTATCTAATTTTTAACCTATTTAATTTAATATTACGTTATTTTGTATTAGTCAGCTATAGTAGCTGGCTGGTTAAGTTAGCACTAGCCTAGTCGCTAATGATAGCTAGCTAGCTAACATCCCCGAACATGAGCTCACTAAACATCCGCCCTCTTGTTCAAGAAGAGGTGATCTGCTGGACGGAGAAAGAAGCTCTGGGGCTGAACATTGTCGTGAAAGAGGAGAAGGAAGAGGAGGTTGTCACAGTAAAACAAGAAGTAGAGGGTGAGGCTGTTACGGTGAAAGAAGAAGAGAAAGACGTTACAGTGAAAGAAGAGGAAGACGCGTTCAGAGTGAAAGAGGAGGAGGATGTTACAGTGAAAGAAGAGGAGGATGAGAAAGAGGAGGATGTCGTTTTTGGAGTGAAAGAAGAGGAGGTTGGATATCTGTTTAACACCAGTAAGTACCGTCTCTGCAGTCGTTGAACCAATATGCAGTAAAGGGGTTCTACACTTTAATGTTGTTCTGTAGGAATGGCTGAAGCTACACTGTAACGTGTAGAACATCAAGAGTGGACCACCAACAAAACGTTAACAATTGATCAAATGCATCCAATGACAATGCCTGAAATACTGTAGTCCTCAATATCTCCTATTAGATTAGCCCAATATGTAGTCTTAAAGGGGCAATCAGCAGTTGTTACATCCATTTTGGGACTTATACATTAATGATATGTACCCATTGTTTCTTTAAGAATTCACTTATAAATGCCTCATGAGCTTAGTTCAACTGTCGTACCCCATCAGAACCCAAAATATGAGCTTTTTTTTAACTCCAATGTTTATCAGTAAATGTTAACAAACACTGTATATCCTCAAAACATGAACTTAATGAATGCACTAGGGCCCCAACTAGAAAAATCTTGGGTCAACCAAGAGTCAAAATCATTGTCTGTGGTTAATCTACATTTAATCTAAATGAAAATGATACAGATCTAAAAGTAACTTTTATTGCCATTGCCAACTATGTAAAAATAGCCTACATAAAGCCAACAAATAAAAACATTGCATTCTGCAGGTAGAAAATATACTATAAATCACATTTTCTGCACATGGCCTGCCTACAACGATCTTGAAACATAGTTGTGAAACATAGTTCTACTTCTACCCAAAACTTGTGACAGCAAGATTGTATAAAATATTGTATAAAATATTCTGGGCCCTCAGTTTCCCGTGCCAGTGAGTATGGGACAGACACAGCTGTTGGCTATTTGTGCAAAGAATAAGAAGTAATCAGGTATTTTATGACATTTCTACTGGATCAGAGCATTACATTTTTCCCTTTTATGCCGAGTTGTTATTGAAAGGGCGAGAGCTGGAATTCTTTTATTAAATACTTTGAGGAATTATTGTCATTAGCAATTGATTTTGATTAGACTTTGTTTACTTGCTGTTTGACGTGAAGAAAACATTTATTTGAGAAGCTCCACAACTCATTAGTGGTGGTGCGTTAAGACAATGAGAAATACTATCAGACATCCCCAAATGGGCACATTTATAGGCCTACATTTGTGTGCCGGCCAGGTAGACTAGTCCTACTTCTATATGTGTAATCAGGTTTGCGTCCTTACTCAACATTGACAGGAGTGTTTCAAACAAAAGACAATGAATAAATTGACAACTGACGCATCTTGTAGGGTCAGGTCTGGGTGGTCTGCCAGGGGCCGTTTCATTTAGTATTCGTTTGGGTCGGCTGGGGAATGATTGTATTTCCCCATAGTATGTTGTTCCGAAGTTGACTGACTGAAAGGGAGTGTAACTTTGATTATAATTACACTTCCCTGAAGGAGAGAAACGAGGTACAACACCTGTTTGTCCCCGCCCTTTCTTGGGTTGGTGAAGAGCGGTATTAAGTTTAAGGAATAAAATCCAAGCCTCACGCTCATCACCTGTGGAAGGCGGGGATTCCAGCGAGGCGTGGATATGATAGTATGTTGTACCTCTTTTCCTTCCTTCAGGGAACAGTAGTTATAGTCATAACGTTACGCTTGTCATATGATGAACTTCAACTTAAATACTGAATATTGCTGTCGGACAGTTTTTTTGTATTCTGAAATGCACTCGACCCACTTATCATTTAGTGTCTCCTTATGTTACGCTGGGAAAACAGTTTTCATGGGCACAGAAATCCTAAATAATTTCAGAGTTTGCTAAATCCAATGGTTCTAACCGAGAGTTACCTTAACTTTATTGACAACACCCAAATGGATACTGCCATGAACGCGGTTCTTCAATAATTACACATCATTCTTAATACTGTAGCTGTTTAGTTAGTCACATGTTCAACTATCATCAGCTGATCCAGGAAATAATTTCCTGAATGACAGTCACATGACAAACATCACGACATGCAACAACAACCAAAGTGCTTCTTCATTCATTACTCTGGTAAAGACAGTTATGCCGTGCTCCACGTTGGATCCAACATCCCTAACAAATTGATGTTTATAATTAGAGGTCGACCGATTAATTAGGGCCGATTTCAAGTTTTCATAACAATCGGAAATCTGTATTTTCGGACACCGATTTGGCCGTTTTTTTTACACCTTTATTTAATCTTTATTTAACTAGGCAAGTCGGTTAAGAACACATTCTTATCTTCAATGACGGCCTACCGGGGAACGGTGTAGGAATGGTGGGTTAACCTGTTATGGCTGCAGCCCGACGCCGGTACACCTATGACAACATCCAGCTCAAGTGCAGGGCGCGAAATTCAAAATCTATTTTTTTAAAATATTTAACTTTCACACATTAACAAGTCCAATACAGCATTTGAAAGATAAACATCTTGTCAATCCAGCCAACATGTCCGATTTTTTAAAATGTTTTACAGAGAAAACACCACATATATTTATGTTAGCTCACCACCAAATAAAAAAAGAGGACAGACATTTTTCACAGCACAAGTAGGATGCAAGTAGCATGCACAAGCCAACCTAACTAACCTAGAACCAACCTAAATAACCTAGAAAAAACTACCTCAGATGACAGTCCTATAACATGTTACACAATAAATCTATGTTTTGTTCAAAAAATGTGCATATTTTAGCTATAAATCAGTTTTACATTACTGCTACCATCATAGCTACAGTCAGAAATCGCACGGGAGTAGCCAGAGTAAATACAGACACCAACGTCAACTACCTAATTACTCATCATAAAACATTTCAGAAAAATATATGGTGTATAGCAAAATGAAAGACAAAGATCTTGTGAATACAGACAATATTTCCGATTTTTTTAAGTGTTTTACAGCGAAAACACAATATCGTTATATTAGCTTACTGCAATGGCTAACACACAAAAGCATTGATTCCAAGTAATCGGTAGCGATAGCACAGCTCGACAGATATATTAAATAGCATCCCAAATTGGGTCCTTATCTTTGTTGATCTTCCATCAGAATGTTGTAAAGGGGTCCATTGTCCAGTACCGTCTTTGTTTTGGATCCAGAACGAACTATTTCCCTCTTGAATTAGCAAGCACACTGGCCGTGCGGCGCTAACCTCTCCTTCATGAAAGAATTCTTCCAAAGCATCACGTCTAAAGTCCAGAATAAATTTCAATAATATAATTAAACTATATTGAAAAAACATACTTTAGGATGATATTGTGACATGTATCAAGTCAAATCGAAGCCGGAGATTATATTCACGTATAACGACAGTTTTCCAGGAGGCAATACAAAGTCCAACTTCGCGCCATGGAGAAAAAAAATTATGGCGGTCCTCTCACTCCAAGAGGCTGTATTCAATCCCTGAACGAGATATTCAAGTTCTTTCTGCTCTCACTTCCGCATGACACCCAGGGGAAGGCGTATGACGTGTTTCTATGGTCCCAAGTGACATGCCCTTTTATAGACAAGCTCTTGAAAAGAGACCTCACATTTGGAAATCTCACTTCCGGATAGGAAATGGGCTGCAGAAAGAGTTCTGGTTCACTTAGAGAAATAATTCAAACGGTTTAAGAAACTAGAGAGTGTTTTCTATCCAATAGAAATGATAATATGCATATTGTACGAGCAAGAATTGAGTAGGAGGCCGTTTGAAATGGCCACCTATTTTCAGGTTACTCAGTGCTGCCCCTTGCAGCCATAAGAAGTTAACTGCCATGTTCAGGGGCAGAACGACAGATTTTCACCTTGTCCGCTCGGGGGATCCAAAAATCATAATCGGTCGACCTCTGTTTATAATGTGTTATTGTCTGCTTGATTTACTGTTGGCGCTCGTTAGTCTGTTTGGACACAGAGATACTTAGCTCATAATGTTTAGAGAATTGTTCCTTGATGGATAGGCTATTGTACAACACACAGAGCTATTTTCCTTTATTCAGGACATTTATAAATACAACACATTACAGAGTAGTCTAGTGGGATTATTCACAAAATTATCTAGTGATCAGGTTATGAAATGTCATGACAGACATTTTAGTTTCCATGTTTCACCTGAAATATTAAATGATTTATAGTCCTAGGTCTATGTTGTTGTTAGGTGAAGTTATGGGTCCTACAGTAGGTCTATGTTGTTGTTAGGTGAAGTTATGGGTCCTACAGTAGGTCTATGTTGTTGTTAGGTGAAGTTATGGGTCCTACAGTAGGTCTATGTTATTGTTAGGTGAAGTTATGGGTCCTACAGTAGGTCTGTTATTGTTAGGTGAAGTTATGGGTCCTACAGTAGGTCTGTTATTGTTAGGTGAAGTTATGGGTTCTACAGTAGGTCTGTGTTGTTGTTAGGTGAAGTTATGGGTCCTACAGTAGGTCTATGTTGTTGTTATGTGAAGTTATGGGTCCTACAGTAGGTCTATGTTATTGTTAGGTGAAGTTATGGGCCAATTTGTTAAACACTTAATGTACAAACCCTCAGTTTCAGGCTGATGGCAACGCTAGCCAAAGAACATTTTAGTGGTTGAAGTGTTTCAGTATAAAGCAGTTGATTTTGCGACAATAACACAAACATATAGGAGATTCAAACAAGCCTTACAATTACAATGCATGTGCATCGCTGCAATTTTAGCACAGAACACAGAGGGGTCCTTTTTTGGAGACCAAAGGTCGTCTGGCACACTGCTTAGGTCTTGACTGTCTTAAGACAATTGTAAAATAATTTAACAGACATCAATTGTTGTACAACTTCATGGGTACGATCTGGGCATCGCCTTTTACCTCAAATAAACAGTGGATTTCTGCTGTTGTGGGCCTTTAACCGTCTGACTTTGTTGTTCACACAGGAGAGATACGGGACTATCGTGGATCCTCTGGGGAGCCTCAACAACAACATGATGCTGAGGGGTCAGAGAATAGTCTCTCCCGATCAGAACACCTCAAGAAACACCCGCAGAGATCCACAGGGAAGATAACTCACTGCTGCTCTGACTGTGGGAAGAGATTAAACTCCTCAGTACAACTTAAAATACATCAAAGAATTCACACAAGAGAGAAACCTTATAGCTGTGATCAATGTGGGAAGAGTTTTGCTACATCTAGCCAGCTGACTGTACACCAGAGAATACACACAGGAGAGAAACCTTATAGCTGTGGTCAATGTGGGAAGAGTTTTTCTTCTGGCGATCTAACTATACACCATAGAACACACACAGGAGAGAAACCTTATAGCTGTAATCAATGTGGGAAGAGTTTTAGTCAATCTAGCTCTCTGACAGTGCACCAGAGAATACACACAGGAGAGAAACCATATAGCTGTGCTCAATGTGGGAAGAGTTTTGTAAAATCTAGCCATCTGACTGAACACCAGAGAACACACACAGGAGAGAAACCTTATACCTGTGATCAATGTGGGAAGAGTTTTGCTAAATCCATTCAGCTGACTTTACACCAGAGAAACCTTATAGCTGTAATCAATGTGGGAAGAGTTTTAGTCAATCTAGCTCTCTGACAGTGCACCAGAGAATACACACAGGAGAGAAACCATTTAGCTGTGGTCAATGTGGGAAGAGTTTTAGTCAATCTGGAGATCTGACAGTGCACCAGAGAATACACACAGGAGAGAAATCATTTAGCTGTCATCAATGTGGGAAGAGTTTTTCTACTTCTACCTATCTAACTATACACCATAGAACACACACAGGAGAGAAACCTTATAGCTGTAATCAATGTGGGAAGAGTTTTAGTCAATCTAGCTCTCTGACAGTGCATCAGAGAATACACACAGGAGAGAAACCATTTAGCTGTGATCAATGTGGGAAGAGTTTTTCTTCTTCTAGCTATCTAAATATACACCATAGAACACACACAGGAGAGAAATCTTTTAGCTTTAACCAGAGATAATCTGATAAAAGATCTCTGATCAAATATCAGAAAATGTATATATGAAGGAGTTGTTTCATGATATCAATGAAATAATGTCACAATGTAGAATGTTTTAACATTGTAGTAGGAGTATTTTAATGTCTCAATGTAGAATGTTTTAATATATAGTATATTAATGTACTCTGCAGACAGTCAGTCAGAATGTCACAATGTGAACCCTAAACGTTTGCCCCCTTATCAATTGGTTTCAACATGATATGGATATTAGGCTCATTGGGGGAAATCCAGGCTCTGAATTGAAAGAGTATTATTTATGTGATTTAACACAAAGTGAGTAACAAAAAAAGAGTTGTCCTCTAACCAGTGATGTACACATTATTCCCAGAATCAACTGATTTCAACATAATATCGATGAGTTATGACAAATAAGTGTTGTGTTCCTTTGTTTAGTGACCCCTACATTTAAATGCATCACTCCAATATGTAGCTGACTGTCTTCTGCAGGTTGTCCTCTAACCAGTGAGCTAAAAGATATCTCCCATTTCCATGTTTTTTTGTTGTTGTTAGTTTCAACATCACGTACAACCTGATTTCCCCCCTAATCGATATCAGTGATTTATTGCTACTTGTCAAAACAACAGTGTTTCTGGTGCTTGTGCAGTTTATAAGGAGCTTGTTTTAAAAATACAAGTAATGTGATTATTGTGGCAGTTTGTGTACATAGCACATTTTTTGTTTAGGTTTTCAATATATCAGAAACTGTTTCTGCACATTGGTTATTGATTTGGACACGTTAAAACTGTGTTTTGACATTGGGGGTATCCCACCTAACAACATGTCATTGAAAAGAAGACTGTCTGATGTCCAATATTCTTTCAGTTGTGGTTGAAAGTGATAGTTGAAAATATGTATTTTCAGGTCTTTTTTTTTTTATTACTTGAAAACAACTTCATTTCAATGTACTTTCAGGTAGCATAGTGGTTAGAGCGTTGGGCCAGTAATCGAAAGGTTGCTGGATCTAATCCCTGAGCTGACAAGGTAAAAATGTCGTTTTGCCCCCGAACAAGTCAGTTAACCCACTGTTCCCCGGTAGGCCGTCATTGTAAATAAGAATTTGTTCTTATATATATATAATATATAATAATAATATATATATTATATTATATATATATAATATATAATAATAATATATATATTTATGGACGCAGAATAATAATCAATCGTCTATGATCCATTTTTTTTACAAATCCTGCATCAGTTAAATAAAAAGTGGACGAGAGTTCTAGAAGCTAGTGAGTTTAAGGAAGACGAGAGTTCTAGAAGCTAGTGAGTTTTAGGAAGACGAGAGTTCTAGAAGCTAGTGAGTTTTAGGAAGACGAGAGTTCTAGAAGCTAGTGGAGTTTAGGAAGACGAGATTCTAGAAGCTAGTGGAGTTTAGGAAGACGAGATTCTAGAAGCTAGTGAGTTTTAGGAAGACGAGAGTTCTAGAAGCTAGTGAGTTTTAGGAAGACGAGAGTTCTAGAAGCTAGTGGAGTTTAGGAAGACGAGAGTTCTAGAAGCTAGTGGAGTTTAGGATTCTATAGAAAGAAACATTTGGGAAAAAATGAATGTATTTTATTATTTAGAAATACGTGTTTTTTCTTGTTTTTAATTGTTGACAGCCAGTAGACACCATGTTTATATTGGTGAAGGTGAAGCATTGTAGTTGATTATAATGTGAAATGGAAGTTGTTTTCTGTTGGTGGTGAGTGAATTTGTCCATCAAAAATATAGGATATATTTGTTGTCTTAAGGGGGAAGGTGTTACAGGCTTTGGTTTTTCCATTTATGTTTTGAGGTTGGACTTTAGCGTGTATAGCTCGTTAGCACGTAGGACGCACTGATTGGTGTCACCTCGTTAGTCAGTATGTGTTACACCTGTGCTGGCTTGTCCATCTCGTTAGTGGGAAGGTGTTTCACCTGAGCTGGTCCAGTTTCTATTTAAGAGTGTCTGGCCCAGTGCTCCAGTTGTCTTGATAGATGTGGAGAGTCAACACCTTTAGTTGCTCCACCTTTTTGGTTTGTTTCCTGTCTTTAAGTTTGGTGTGGGTTTTTCTTTTGTTTGCCTCTTCTTGGGCAGATTTAGTGGGTCTCATAGTGGGTGTCTTTTAGGTCCCAGTTGTTGTTACTAGTCAACTTTCAGTCGACACCCCCATAGTGTCTTTCAGAGCCCCTCCTAAAAAACAAGCATGTATTTTGGGTTGGATATTGCATCCAATTAATATTATAATCAATGCTCATTAGTCTTTCAGTTCTTAGTCTTCTGATGGTGTACTAAATATTTCTGTTTACTTTCTCCTGTTTAAGTTGTTAATCTTCAGTTTTTTTTATCCTGTTATTTTTGTGTACTAAATATTTGTTTATTTTCATTGTTTTCTCCTGTGAAGCCATTGTGTTGCATCGATGTCTGAAATGTGCTGTATAAATAAAGCTTGATTTGATTTCAACAAATTAACCCAATGACTGATCAATCAACAGACCCTCCGTCTTAGTATGAAAAACAGTATCAATCCCACTTTTCAAGCCTGCTGAAGGCGTGGTGGAGTGTTAAACACCACCCCCGGCTCTACCGGGGGCTTGAGGTGGTCTCCCACAGCTCTGCTGGTGGAGTGGTAAACACCACCCCCGGCTCTACCAGGGGCTTGAGGTGGTCTCCCACAGCTCTGCTGGTGGAGTGGTAAACACCACCCCCGGCTCTACCGGGGGCTTGAGGTGGTCTCCCACAGCTCTGCTGGTGGAGTGGTAAACACCACCCCCGGCTCTACCAGGGGCTTGAGGTGGTCTCCCACAGCTCTGCTTATGTCATGTTCTGTGGCCTTGCCGTTCCATTTCTTGACTGCCCCTGTAACACAGAAAGAAACACATTTAGTCATATTATATAAAACATTCAAACACAGTAAATGAAATGGAGCATCTATGGCCTCAGTTACACCTGGCACCTAAATGTGACTTCTGTCATCTGATCACTCCAAGCTGCATTAGGTTCAGATCTACCAGGATGGACCTTTGACATAGTCTGGAAGCAGCTAGGCCACCGAATATGCATAAGCAATGTCAAAATATGAGTGTGGAAAAGTACATTTTACACAAGTGACCTTCATAATAATTTAAATGTTATTTGTCACATATGTATGTTATTGCGGGTGTTAAATGCTTGTGTTCCTAGCTCCAACAGTGCAGTAATACCTAACTAAATGCTTGTGTTCCTAGCTCCAACAGTGCAGTAATATCTAACTAAATGATTGTGTTCCTAGCTCCAACAGTGCAGTAATATCTAACTAAATGCTTGTGTTCCTAGCTCCAACAGGGCCGTAATATCTAACTAAATGCTTGTGTTCCTAGCTCCAACAGTGCAGTAGTATCTAACTAAATGCTTGTGTTCCTAGCTCCAACAGTGCAGTAGTGTCTAACTAAATGCTTGTGTTCCTAGCTCCAACAGTGCAGTAGTGTCTAACTAAATGCTTGTGTTCCTAGCTCCAACAGTGCAGTAGTGTCTAACTAAATGCTTGTGTTCCTAGCTCCAACAGTGCAGTAGTGTCTAACTAAATGCTTGTGTTCCTAGCTCCAACAGTGCAGTAGTATCTAACTAAATGCTTGTGTTCCTAGCTCCAACAGTGCAGTAATATCTAACTAAATGCTTGTGTTCCTAGCTCCAACAGGGCCGTAATATCTAACTAAATGCTTGTGTTCCTAGCTCCAACAGTGCAGTAGTGTCTAACTAAATGCTTGTGTTCCTAGCTCCAACAGTGCAGTAATATCTAACTCAATGCTTGTGTTCCTAGCTCCAACAGTGCAGTAGTATCTAACTAAATGCTTGTGTTCCTAGCTCCAACAGTGCAGTAATATCTAACTCAATGCTTGTGTTCCTAGCTCCAACAGTGCAGTAATATCTAACTAAATGCTTGTGTTCCTAGCTCCAACAGTGCAGTAATATCTAACCAAATGCTGGTGTTCCTAGCTCCAACAGTGCAGTAGTGTCTAACTAAATGCTGGTGTTCCTAGCTCCAACAGTAATATCTAACTCAATGCTTGTGTTCCTAACTCCAACAGTGCAGTAATATCTAACCAAATGCTGGTGTTCCTAGCTCCAACAGTGCAGTAATATCTAACTAAATGCTTGTGTTCCTGGCTCCAACAGTGCAGTAATATCTAACTAAATGCTTGTGTTCCTGGCTCCAACAGTGCAGTAATACCTAACTAAATGCTTGTGTTCCTAGCTCCAACAGTGCAGTAATATCTAACCAAATGCTGGTGTTCCTAGCTCCAACAGTGCAGTAATATCTAACTAAATGCTTGTGTTCCTGGCTCCAACAGTGCAGTAATATCTAACTAAATGCTTGTGTTCATAGCTCCAACAGTGCAGTAATATCTAACTAAATGCTTGTGTTTCTAACTCCAACAGTGCAGTAATATCTACCAATGTCACCACAAATACCTAATACACACAAATCTAAGTAATGGAATAAGAATAAATCAAATCAAATGTATTTATATTTATATAGCCCTTCTTACATCAGCTGATATCTCAAAGTCCTGTATAGAAACCCAGACTAAAACCCCAAACAGCAAGCAATGCAGGTGTAGAAGCACGGTGGCTTGGAAAAACTCCCTAGAAAGGCCAAAACCTAGGAAGAAACCTAGAGCGGAACCAGGCTATGAGGGGTGGCCAGTCCTCTTCTGGCTGTGTCCTGGGTGGAGATTATAACAGAACATGACCAAGATGTTCATAAATGACCAGCATGGTCAAATAATAATAATCATAGTAGTTGTCGAGGGTGCAACAGGTCAGCACCTCAGGAGTAAATGCTCCTGCTGTCTCTAGAGAGTTGAAAACCGCAGGTCTGGGGCAGGTAGCAGGTCCGGTGAACAGGTCAGGTTTCCATAGCCGCAGGCAGAACAGTTGAAACTGGAGCAGCAGCACGGCCAAGGAACAGCAAGGAGTCATCATGCCAGGTAGTCCTGAGGCATGGTCCTAGGGCTCAGGTTCTCCGAGAGAGAGAAAGAGAGAATTAGAGAGAGCATACTTAAATTGACACAGGACACCGGATAAGACAGGAGAAATAGTCCAGATATAACAGACTGACCCTAGCCCCCCGACACAAACTACTGCAGCATAAATACTAGAGGCTGAGACAAGAGGGTTCAGGAGATACTGTGGCCCCATCCGATGATATCCCCCAGACAGGGCCAAACAGGCAGGATATAACCCCACCCACTTTGCCAAAGCACAGCCCCCACACCACTAGAGGGATATCTTCAACCACCAACTTACCATCCTGAGACAAGGCCGAGTATAGCCCACAAAGATCTCCGCCACGGCACAACACAAGGGGGGGCGCTAACCCAGACAGGAAGACCACGTCAGTGACTCAACCCATTCAAGTGACGCACCCCTCCTAGGGACGGCATGGAAGAGCACCAGTAAGCCAGTGACTCATATATATATAAATATATGGACAAGCAATGTCAGAGCGGCATAGACAGATACAGTAGAATAGTATAGAATACAGTATATACATATGAGATGAGTAATACATAGACTTAGATACAGTAGAATAAGATAGAATACAGTATATACATATGAGATGAGTAATACATAGACTAAGATACAGTAGAATAGGATATAGTATATACATATGAGATGAGTAATGCATAGACTAAGACAGTAGAATATAATACAGTATATACATATGAGATGAGTAATACATAGACTAAGATACAGTAGAATAGGATACAGTGTGATCTAGTACCTTAGATCGCTGTGCCACTCAGGCATAACCTTTTTTTAACCAATTCTGATGGTTGTTAAAAGTGGAATTTTGACATTATTACCGTTATATCAACACACTCAACACTCCCAACACTCCCGAATATCAATCTCCTTTCTAGAGAGTTTTTCCTAGCCACCGTGCTTCTACACCTGCATTGCTTGCTGTTTGGGGTTTTAGAATGGGTTTCTGTAAAGCACTTTGAGATATCAGCTGATGTAAGAAGGGCTATATAAATATAAATACATTTGATTTGACATTTGATTTGATACCGTAGACATCTAGTGACCACTTGATGTGATCAAACATTCCTGAGGCTGAGTCTCAAATAGTCACTTCAAATAGTCGCCTGTCCATTTTAATAGCCGGGCAATGGCACACACAGCAAATACATTTTGGGTCTAAATTAAAGGAGCTACAATTATAGTTTAATTACATGTTTTAAATAAAATGTCCATAATATCTGCATTAATAGTGGAATGATAGTGTTTCACAATATTCCAAAACAGAAAAAGAAACTACATGTTCTATTGTGTTATTGACTGAACGTTTGTTTATGTGTAACTCTGTGTTGTTGTTTTTGTCGAACTGCTTTGCTTTATCTTGGCCAGGTTGCAGTTGTAAATGAGAACTTGTTCTCAACTGGCCGACCTGGTTAAATAAAGGAGAAAGAAATAACACATAATAATACATAAAAATGTAGGAGCAGTATAGACCTAGTCTGTTCATTATATACATCTACATGATGTATTGTTACACCATGTAGGAGCAGTATAGACCTAGTCTGTTCATTATATACATCTATATGATGTATTGTTACACCATGTAGGAGCAGTATAGACCTAGTCTGTTCATTATATACATCTATATGATGTATTGTTACACCATGTAGGAGCAGTATAGACCTAGTCTGTTCATTATATACATCTATATGATGTATTGTTACACCGTGTAGGAGCAGTATAGACCTAGTCTGTTCATTATATACATCTACATGATGTATTGTTACACCATGTAGGAGCAGTATAGACCTAGTCTGTTCATTATATACATCTAAATGATGTATTGTTACACCATGTAGGAGCAGTATAGACCTAGTCTGTTCATTATATACATCTACATGATGTATTGTTACACCATGTAGGAGCAGTATAGACCTAGTCTGTTCATTATATACATCTAAATGATGTATTGTTACACCATGTAGGAGCAGTATAGACCTAGTCTGTTCATTATATACATCTACATGATGTATTGTTACACCATGTAGGAGTATAATAGACCTAGTCTGTTCATTATATACATCTACATGATGCATTGTTACACCATGTAGGAGCAGTATAGACCTAGTCTGTTCATTATATACATCTACATGATGTATTGTTCCACCACGTAGGAGCAGTATAGACCTAGTCTGTTCATTATATACATCTACACAATGTATTGTTACACCACGTAGGAGCAGTATAGACCTAGTCTGTTCATTATATACATCTACATGATGTATTGTTACACCATGTAGGAGCAGTATAGACCTAGTCTGTTCATTATATACATCTACATGATGTATTGTTACACCATGTAGGAGAAGTATAGACCTAGTCTGTTCATTATATACATCTACATGATGTATTGTTACACCATGTAGGAGCAGTATAGACCTAGTCTGTTTATTATATACATCTACATGATGTATTGTTACACCATGTAGGAGCAGTATAGACCTAGTCTGTTCATTATATACATCTACATGATGTATTGTTACACCATGTAGGAGCAGTATAGACCTAGTCTGTTCATTATATACATCTACATGATGTATTGTTACACCATGTAGGAGCAGTATAGACCTAGTCTGTTCATTATATACATCTATATGATGTATTGTTACACCATGTAGGAGTAGTATAGACCTACAGTAGCTAGCTACTTATTTAGATTTAGTTTGACTTAATGTAACTGCCTTAAATGTGCTTAAATGTGATGTTTTATTCACCCTAATCAATCAATACTTTATTGTCTTTGTATGTGTCAATATAATAGTATTATTTAATTCAACCATTTAAAATAATCTTTGTCTGAAAATAAAATATGATCCTCAACTGCGTTTCCCCTCCAGTCAGCAGACGGCGATGTGCGTCTTTCAGGCGACGCTGCCAGCGTGACGTATAATCTAGTGGACGGTTCTTCCTAAACAGCTCGTCAACCACCTCGGTAGCTTGCTAGCCAACATAGCCGAAAGATTCAAGCTATTTATACGCTTTCGGTGTATATTAGTTACTGTGTTTTCGACACACTTCTGTCGTATCTACTTGTTAACCTATTTAATTTAATATTACGTTATTTTGTATTAGTCAGCTATAGTAGCTGGCTGGTTAAGTTAGCACTAGCCTAGTCGCTAATGATAGCTAGCTAGCTAACATCCCTGACCATGAGCTCCCTAAACTTCTCTCCTCCTGCTAAAGAAGAGGAGGTCTGCTGGACGGAGAAAGAAGCTCCGGGGCTGAACATTGTCGTGAAAGAGGAGAAGGAAGAAGAGGATGTCACAGTAAAACAAGAAGTAGAGGTTGAGGCTGTTACAGTGAAAGAAGAAGAGAAAGACGTTTCAATGAAAGAAGAGGAAGATAAGGAGGATGATGTAGTTTTTGGAGTGAAGAAGGAAGGAGAGATTACTGTCACATTGAAAGATAAAGAGGTGGAGATAGGAGATCTGATTAACACCAGTAAGTACCACCTTAAATGTGTTTTTAACTTAGGATATTCAGAGTTGGCTCGTCAATACCTCTTCAACGGAGGGCCCAGGATGATGATTGATATGTCTAGAATCAGACGACGTAGAGAGCAAGCTACCCCTTGTCTTCTCTGTTCCGTTTCCAAAAAGTTACTTAACATATATATTTGAGAAGGGTCTATCTGCTGACCGCAGACTGGGGGGCATGGCATGTAGTGTTTTTCATGTAGTGATGTTTTACGACACACCGTGCCCCCCAATAGTGCCATGTGAGAGTTGGGTTGGCTACACCAAAGATTATGGATGTACTGACAAGATGTCTCGCCGCCCTAACAAGGGGAGTCGTTATCCACAAAGCGGCACTGTGGGTTGTCTAGCTCCGCCTACCCTTTCTTTGGATTGGTGGATACATCTTATTATTGTAATCTATTGTTTATATTCTATGAGGGTTGTTGTCGTCAACCGACTGTATTCAATGGAGAGAGATGCTAAGCTACTAGCATGAATATGCATCGCCTGTATTCAATGGAGAGAGATGCTAAGCTACTAGCATGAATATGCACCGCCTGTATTCAATGGAGAGAGATGCTAAGCTATTAGCATGAATATGTACCGCCTGTATTCAATGGAGAGAGATGCTAAGCTACTAGCATGAATATGCACCGCCTGTATTCAATGGAGAGAGATGCTAAGCTACTAGCATGAATTTGCATAGCGATCTGGAGACAACTCCTATAGTGTTTTTATCAAAGTTGTCTATATGTCACGTGTCCACATAACAACTTAAGCATTACGAAACTTCTGTTGGATCAAGTAAACCTCACGTAGCAAATAAGCCATTAATTTCGTTGTTGACCAAATTCGACACTTTCCACGTTGCGTTGATAATTGTTTCTACTTGGATACAACCTACTGTAACCTACTGGCATGACCTAGAGAGTTACAACCTACTGTAACCTACTGGCATGACCTAGAGAGTTACAACCTACTGTAACCTACTGGCATGACCTAGAGAGATACAACCTACTGTAGACTACTGGCTTGACCTAGAGAGATACAACCTACTGTAACATACTGGCATGACCTAGAGAGTTACAACCTACTGTAACCGACTGGCATGACCTAGAGAGTTACAACCTACTGTAACCTACTGGCATGACCTAGAGAGTTACAACCTACTGTAACCTACTGGCATGACCTAGAGCGTTACAACCTACTGTAGCCTACTGGCATGACCTAGAGAGATACAACCTACTGTAACCTACTGGCATGACCTAGAGAGTTACAACCTACTGTAACCTACTGGCATGACCTAGAGAGATACAACCTACTGTAGCCTACTGGCATGACCTAGAGCGTTACAACCTACTGTAGCCTACTGGCATGACCTAGAGCGTTACAACCTACTGTAGTCTACTGGCATGACCTAGAGAGATACAACCTACTGTAGCCTACTGGCATGACCTAGAGCGTTACAACCTACTGTAGCCTACTGGCATGACCTAGAGCGTTACAACCTACTGTAGTCTACTGGCATGACCTAGAGAGATACAACCTACTGTAACCTACTGGCATGACCTAGAGAGATACAACCTACTGTAGACTACTGGCTTGACCTAGAGAGATACAACCTACTGTAACATACTGGCATGACCTAGAGCGTTACAACCTACTGTAGCCTACTGGCATGACCTAGAGCGTTACAACCTACTGTAGTCTACTGGCATGACCTAGAGAGATACAACCTACTGTAGCCTACTGGCATGACCTAGAGCGTTACAACCTACTGTAGCCTACTGGCATGACCTAGAGCGTTACAACCTACTGTAGCCTACTGGCATGACCTAGAGCGTTACAACCTACTGTAGCCTACTGGCATGACCTAGAGAGATACAACCTACTGTAACCTACTGGCATGACCTAGAGAGATACAACCTACTGTAGCCTACTGGCATGACCTAGAGAGATACAACCTACTGTAACATACTGGCATGACCTAGAGAGTTACAACCTACTGTAACCGACTGGCATGACCTAGAGAGTTACAACCTACTGTAACCTACTGGCATGACCTAGAGAGTTACAACCTACTGTAACCTACTGGCATGACCTAGAGCGTTACAACCTACTGTAGCCTACTGGCATGACCTAGAGATACAACCTACTGTAACCTACTGGCATGACCTAGAGAGTTACAACCTACTGTAACCTACTGGCATGACCTAGAGAGATACAACCTACTGTAGCCTACTGGCATGACCTAGAGCGTTACAACCTACTGTAGCCTACTGGCATGACCTAGAGCGTTACAACCTACTGTAGCCTACTGGCATGACCTAGAGCGTTACAACCTACTGTAGCCTACTGGCATGACCTAGAGAGATACAACCTACTGTAACCTACTGGCATGACCTAGAGCGTTACAACCTACTGTAGCCTACTGGCATGACCTAGAGCGTTACAACCTACTGTAGTCTACTGGCATGACCTAGAGAGATACAACCTACTGTAGTCTACTGGCATGACCTAGAGCGTTACAACCTACTGTAGCCTACTGGCTTGACCTAGAGAGCTAAATTTGTACATTTCCTGGATTTTAAATGAATATTTTCCAGTAATAATGATAATTTGTATCTTCCTATCCACATGTGGGATCCCTCTCCTTTGTCGTCCTCTCTACACCAATAACAGACAACTACTGTTTGACTCCCAATCACGGCCGGATGTGATACAGCCTGGATTCGAACCAGGGACTGTAGTGACACCTCTTGCACTGAGATGCAGTGGCTTAGACCGCTGCGTCCGTGTGTGTTTAACTTTTTAACTGTACTAGAATGCTTAAAAGGCCGCTAAAATTTTAAATATCGGTTATCGGTATCGTTTTTTGGGGCAAGGAAAATATTGGATATCGGTATTGGCCAAAAATGTAATCTCGGTGCATCCCTTTATTCTAAAATGTATCACAATACCCCATAATGACATCACAATACCCCATAATGCCAAAGCAAAAACATGTTTAGGTTTTTTTCAAATGTATTGAAACTATTCCCCAGGATAACTAGTCTCAGAGTAATGTAAGATCCCAGGATAACTAGTCTCAGAGTAATGTAAGATCCCAGGATAACTAGTCTCAGAGTAATGTAAGAACCCAGGATAACTAGTCTCAGAGTAATGTAAGATCCCAGGATAACTCGTCTCAGAGTAATGTAAGATCCCAGGATAACTCGTCTCAGAGTAATGTAAGATCCCAGGATAACTAGTCTCAGAGTAATGTAAGATGCTTGGAAAAAGAAGCTGAAAAGAATAACAGAACGGCACCATTAGAACTAAAATGTGTCGCCTGGATGTCAGACCCCCAACCCTCCAAACTGTAAATAAATAATAAAATGTGTCGCCTGGATGTCAGACCCCCAACCCTCCAAACTGTAAATAAATAATAAAATGTGTCGCCTGGATGTGAGACCCCCAACCCTCCGAACTAAATAAATAATAAAATGTGTAGCCTGGATGTCAGACCCCCAACCCTCCAAACTGTAAATAAATAATAAAATGTGTATCCTGGATGTCAGACCCCCAACCCTCCAAACTAAATAAATAATAAAATGTGTATCCTGGATGTCAGACCCCCAACCCTCCAAACTGTAAATAAATAATAAAATGTGAATCCTGAATGTCAGGCTCCCAACCCTCCAAACTGTAAATAAATAATACAATTTGTATCCTGGATGTCAGACCCCCAACCCTCCAAACTGTAAATAAATAATAAAATGTGTCTCCTGGATGTCAGACCCCCATCCCTCCAAACTGTAAAGAAATAATAAAATGTGTCGCCTGGATGTCAGACCTCCAAACTGTAAATAAATAATAAAATGTGTATCCTGGATGTCAGACCCTCAACCCTCCAAACTGTAAATAAATAATAAAATGTGAATCCTGAATGTCAGACCCCCAACCCTCCAAACAGTAAATAAATAATACAATGTGTATCCTGGATGTCAGACCCCAACCCTCCAAACTGTAAGTAAATAATAAAATGTGTATCCTGGATGTCAGACCCTCAACCCTCCAAACTGTAAATAAATAAATAAAATGTGTCTCCTGGATGGCAGACCCCCAACCCTCCAAACTGTAAATAAATAAATAAAATGTGTCTCCTTGGCAACATTAGAACCTCGGTACGTTTACTGTGTACTGGGTCGAGACAAAGGAATGATGTAAACAAATTATCCAAAATATTTTTGTCAATGAGACAGTATATTAACAAAGGAATGACCGAACCCCCTTTGGTGACTGAATGCTTGTAAGGAAAACTAGATGATCAAAACATTAGATCACATCAAATAAGCCTGAGTGGTTTCACCTCCTCCCAGACTATACTGGATACTACAGTTATAACTATACATAGTTATACAGGATACTACAGTTATACTGGATACTACAGTTATACAGGATACTACATTTATACAGGATACTACAGTTATACAGGATACTACAGTTATACAGGATACTACAGTTATACAGGATACTACAGTTATAACTATACATAGTTATACAGGATACTACATTTATACAGGATACTACAGTTATACAGGATACTACAGTTATAACTATACACAGTTATACAGGATACTACAGTTATAACTATACACAGTTATACAGGATACTACAGTTATAACTATACACAGTTATACAGGATACTACAGTTATAACTATACACAGTTATACAGGATACTACAGTAATAACTATACATAGTTATACAGGATACTACAGGTATACAGGATACTACAGTTATACAGGATACTACAGTTATAACTATACATAGGTATACAGGATACTACAGTTATAACTATACATAATTATACAGGATACTACAGTTATACAGGATACTACAGTTATAACTATACATAGTTATACAGGATACTACAGTTATAACTATACATAGTTATACAGGATACTACAGTTATACTGGATACTACAGTTATACAGGATACTACAGTTATAACTATACATAGTTATACAGGATACTACAGTTATACAGGATACTACAGCTATACAGGATACTACAGCTATACAGGATACTACAGTTATACAGGATACTACAGTTATACAGGATACTACAGTTATAACTATACATAGTTATACAGGATACTACATTTATATAGGATACTACAGTTATACAGGATACTACAGTTATAACTATACACAGTTATACAGGATACTACAGTTATAACTATACATAGCTATACAGGATACTACAGTTATACAGGATACTACAGTTATAACTATACACAGTTATACAGGATACTACAGTTATAACTATACACAGTTATACAGGATACTACAGTTATAACTATACACAGTTATACAGGATACTACAGTAATAACTATACATAGTTATACAGGATACTACAGGTATACAGGATACTACAGTTATACAGGATACTACAGTTATAACTATACATAGGTATACAGGATACTACAGTTATAACTATACATAATTATACAGGATACTACAGTTATACAGGATACTACAGTTATAACTATACATAGTTATACAGGATACTACAGTTATAACTATACATAGTTATACAGGATACTACAGTTATACTGGATACTACAGTTATACAGGATACTACAGTTATAACTATACATAGTTATACAGGATACTACAGTTATACAGGATACTACAGCTATACAGGATACTACAGCTATACAGGATACTACAGTTATAACTATACATAGTTATACTGGATACTACAGTTATACTGGATACTACAGTTATACAGGATACTACATTTATACAGGATACTACAGTTATACAGGATACTACAGTTATAACTATACACAGTTATACAGGATACTACAGTTAAAACTATACACAGTTATACAGGATACTACAGTTATAACTATACACAGTTATACAGGATACTACAGTTATAACTATACATAGTTATACAGGATACTACAGGTATACAGGATACTACAGTTATAACTATACACAGTTATACAGGATACTACAGTTATAACTATACATAGTTATACAGGATACTACAGGTATACAGGATACTACAGTTATACAGGATACTACAGTTATAACTATACATAGCTATACAGGATACTACAGTTATAACTATACACAGTTATACAGGATACTACAGTTATACAGGATACTACAGTTATAACTATACATAGTTATACAGGATACTACAGTTATACAGGATACTACAGTTATAACTATACATAGTTATACAGGATACTACAGTTATAACTATACATAATTATACAGGATACTACAGTTATACTGGATACTACAGTTATACAGGATACTACAGTTATAACTATACATAGTTATACAGGATACTACAGTTATACAGGATACTACAGCTATACAGGATACTACAGCTATACAGGATACTACAGTTATAACTATACATAGTTATACAGGATACTACAGTTATACAGGATACTACAGTTATAACTATACACAGTTATACAGGATACTACAGTTAAAACTATACACAGTTATACAGGATACTACAGTTATAACTATACACAGTTATACAGGATACTACAGTTATAACTATACATAGTTATACAGGATACTACAGGTATACAGGATACTACAGTTATAACTATACACAGTTATACAGGATACTACAGTTATAACTATACATAGTTATACAGGATACTACAGGTATACAGGATACTACAGTTATACAGGATACTACAGTTATAACTATACATAGCTATACAGGATACTACAGTTATAACTATACACAGTTATACAGGATACTACAGTTATACAGGATACTACAGTTATAACTATACATAGTTATACAGGATACTACAGTTATACAGGATACTACAGTTATAACTATACATAGTTATACAGGATACTACAGTTATAACTATACATAATTATACAGGATACTACAGTTATACTGGATACTACAGTTATACAGGATACTACAGTTATAACTATACATAGTTATACAGGATACTACAGTTATACAGGATACTACAGCTATACAGGATACTACAGCTATACAGGATACTACAGTTATAACTATACATAGTTATACTGGATACTACAGTTATACAGGATACTACAGTTATAACTATACATAGTTATATAGGATACTACAGTTATACAGGATACTACAGTTATAACTATACATAGTTATACAGGATACTACAGTTATACTGGATACTACAGTTATAACTATACATAGTTATTCCAAAGGTAGGCTACTTACTATCCACTGTTTGCAAGCCACCGTTGCTGATCTATTTAATTTATTTATTTCACCTTTATTTAACCAGGTAGGCAAGTTGAGAACAAGTTCTCATTTACAATTGCGACCTGGCCAAGATAAAGCAAAGCAGTGCGACACATACAACAACACAGAGTTACACATGGAGTGTAACAAACATACAGTCAATTATACAGTAAAAAAAAATAAGTCTATATACAATGTGAGCAAATGAGGTAAATGCAAAAAAAGGCCATGGTGGCAAAGTAAATACAATATAGCAAGTAAAACACTGGAATGGTAGATTTGCAGTGGAAGAATGTGCAAAGTAGAAATAGAAATAAAGGGGTGCAAAGGAGCAAAATAAATAAATACAGTAGGGGAAGAGGTAGTTGTTTGGGCTAAATTAAAGATGGGCTATGTACAGGTGCAGTAATCTGTGAGCTCCTCTGACAGCTGGTGCTTAAAGCTAGTGAGGGAGATAAGTGTTTCCAGTTTCAGAGATTTTAGTAGTTCGTTCCAGTCATTGGCAGCAGAGAACTGGAAGGAGAGGCGGCCAAAGGAGGAATTGGTTTTGGGGGTGACCAGAGAGATATACCTGCTGGAGCGCGTGCTACAGGTGGGTGTGTCAAATCAGAGGGCCTGTTGTCCGGACCTCCGGCAGTCTCTATGGGGGTGCCATACGGTTCAATCCTCGGGCCGACTCGCTTCTCTGTATACATCAATGATGTTGCTCTTGCTGCTGGTGATTCTCTGATACACATCAACGCAGACGACACCATTCTGTATACTTCTGGTCCCTCTTTGGACACTGTTAATTAACCTCCAGACGAGCTTCAATGCCATACAACTCTCCTTCCGTGGCCTCCAACTGCTCTTAAACGCAAGTAAAACTAAATGCATGCTATTCAACCGATCACTGCCCGCACCTGCTCGCCCGTCCAGCATCACTACTCTGGACGGCTCTGACTTAGAATACGTGGACAACTACAAATGCCTAGGTGTCTGGTTAGACTGTAAATTCTCCTTCCAGACTCACATTAAGCATCTCCCATCCAAAATTAAATCTAGAATCGGCTTCCTATTTCGCAACAAGGCCTCCTACACTCACGCTGCCAAACATACCCTCGTAAAACTGACTATCCTGCCGATCCTCGACTTTGGTGATGTCATCTATAAAATAGCCTCCAACACTCTACTCAGTAAACTGGATGCAGTCTATCACAGTGCCATCTGTTTTGTCACCAAAGCCCCATATACCACAGCTCTCGTCGGCTGGCCCTCGATACATATTCGTCGCCAAACCCACTGGCTCCAGGTCATCTATAAGTCTTTGCTAGGCCGCCTTAACTCAGCTCACTGGTTAAGGCGTAGCAACACCCACCCATAGCACGCGCTTCAGGAGGTATATCTCATTGGTCATCCCCAAAGCCAACACCTAATTTGGCCGCCTTTCCTTACAGTTCTCTGCTGCCAATGACTGGAACGACATACAAAAATCGCTGAAGCTGGAGACTTATATCTCCCTCACTAACTTTAAGCATCAGCTATCTGAGCAGCGTACCGCTCGCTGCAGCTGTACACAGCCCATCTGTAAATAGCCCATCCAATGCTGACCTCATCCCCATGTTTTTATTTGTTTTTTTTTCTCACACCAGTATTTATACTTGCACATCATCTGCAAATCTATCACTCCAGTGTTAATTTGCTAAATTGTAATTACTTTGCTACTATGGCCTATTTTTTGCCTTACCTCCGTACTCCATTTGCACACACTATATATCGATTTTTCTATTGTGTTATTGACTACGTTTGTTTATCCCACGTGTAACTCTGTGTTGTTTTTGTTGCACTGCTTTGCTTTATCTTGGCCAGGTTGCAGTTGTAAATGAGAACTTGTTCTCAACTAGCCTACCTGGTTAAATAAAGGTGACATAAAATAATAATAATAATAAATATCATAGCTTTATTGACAACACCCAAATTGATACTGTCATTAATACGGTTCGTCAATAATTACACATCATTCTTAATACTGTAGCTGTTTAGTTAGTCACATGTTCAACTATCATCAGCTGATCCAGGAAATCATTTTCTGAATGCCAGTCAAATGACAAACATCACCACATGCAACAACTACCAAAGTGCTTCTTCATTCATTACTCTGGTAAAGACAGTTAGGCCGTGCTCCACATTGGATCCAACATCCCTAAAAAATTGGTGTTTATAATGTTATTGTCTGCTTGATTTACTGTAGGGTCTCGTTTGTCTGTTTACACACAGAGATACTTTGCTCATAATGTGTAGAGAACTGTTCCTTGATGGATAGACTATTGAACAACACACACATCTATTTTCCTATATTTGTTGTTAGGTGAAGTTATGGGTCCTACAGTAGGTCTATGTTGTTGTTAGGTGAAGTTATGGGTCCTACAGTAGGTCTATGTTATTGTTAGGTGAAGTTATGGGTTCTACAGTAGGTCTGTTGTTGTTAGGTGAAGTTATGGGTCCTACAGTAGGTCTATGTTATTGTTAGGTGAAGTTATGGGTCCTACAGTATGTCTATGTTATTGTTAGGTGAAGTTATGGGTCCTACAGTAGGTCTATGTTGTTGTTAGGTGAAGTTATGGGTCCTACAGTAGGTCTATGTTGTTGTTATGGGTCCTAGAGTACACTATGTATGTCATGCAATAACAACCAAAGTGCTTCTTCGTTCATTACAGGTATATTTGTTGTTAGGTGAAGTTATGGGCCAATTTGGCAAACAGTGTACAAACCCTCATTGTCAGGCTGATGGAAAAGCCAAAGAGCATTTTACTGGTTGAAGTGTTTTTTAAGTACAAAGCGGTTGATTTGTGATGACACAAACATTATATTAAGCAGGACATTCAAACGAGCCTTTCAATTATAATCCAAAGTAGTGTGAAATGCACTCATAAGCAACCTGGAAATGGAGGTTACTCCCCTGAGTTTTCCCCTATTCACATTCAGAATACATTGTGAAAAACTCAAATCTTTGCTCACCATTTTTGCTCCAGGCAGATATACTTCATCCATAACTAGCGGTTTCCTCATTACCAGATATACTACATCCATAACTAGTGGTTTCCTCATTAGCAGATATACTACATCCATAACTAGTGGTTTCCTCATTACCAGATATACTACATCCATAACTAGTGGTTTCCTCATGACCAGATATACTACATTCATAACTAGTGGTTTCCTCATGACCAGATATACTACATCCATAACTAGTGGTTTCCTCATTACCAGATATACTACATCCGTAACTAGTGGTTTCCTTTTTACCAGATATACTATATCCATAACTAGTGGTTTCCTCATGACCAGATATACTACATCCATAACTAGTGGTTTCCTTTTTACCAGATATACTATATCCATAACTAGTGGTTTCCTCATTACCAGATATACTACATCCATAACTAGTGGTTTCCTCATTACCAGATATACTACATCCATAACTAGTGGTTTCCTCATTAGCATGGAGGAGTTTCTGCAACCAAATTGCCCTCGTGCCGCAATTTTAGCAACACAGAAAGGGGCCTGTATTGGAGACCAAAAGTAGTCTGCCACACTGCTTAGAGTTTCAACAACATGAATAACTTATTTCAACAATCTTAGATGTTACTACTAATATGATTTTTTTTTGACAAAATATGACTTGTTGCTCATTTTAAGACAATTGTCAAATCATTTTAACATTCATTACAGACATAAATTGTTGTACAAAATCATGGCTATGCTGTTGGCATCACCTTTTACAGTGGATTTCTGCTGTTGTGGGCCTTTAATCATCTGTCTGACTTTGTTGTTCACATAGGAGAGAGACGGGACTATCGTGGATCCTCTGGGGAGCCTCAACAACCTCATGATGCTGACAAGGCAGAGAAGAGTCTCTCCAGATCAGAACACCTCAGGAAACACCAGCAGAGATCCACAGGGAAGAGAACTCACTGCTGCTCTGACTGTGGGAAGAGATTCACCTCATCAGGCATTAAAATTCATCAGAGAACACACATAGGAGAGAAATCTTATAGCTGTGGTCAATGTGGGAAGAGTTTCAGTCGATTTGGCCATCTGACATTACACCAGAGAACACACACAGGAGAGAGACCTTATAGCTGTGTTCAATGTGGGAAGAGTTTTACTCAGTCAACCATCCTGATATCACACCAGAGAATACACACAGGACAGAAACCTTATAGATGTGGTCAATGTGGGAAGAGTTTTAGTCGATCTGGCTCTCTAACTGTACACCAGAGAATACACACAGGAGAGAGACCTTATAGCTGTGGTCAATGTGGGAAGAGTTTTGGTCAATCTTGCCATCTGACTCTACACCAGAGAATACACACAGGAGCGAAACCTTATAGCTGTGTTCAATGTGGGAAGAGTTTTACTCAGTCAACCAGCCTGATATCACACCAGAGAATACACACAGGAGAGAAACCTTATATCTGTGGTCAATGTGGGAAGAGTTTTGGTCAGTCTGGCCAGCTGACATTACACCAGAGAACACACACAGGAGAGAAACCTTATAGCTGTGGTCAATGTGGGAAGAGTTTTGGTCGATCTTGTCATCTGACTCTACACCAGAGAACACACACAGGAGAGAAACCTTATAGCTGTGTTCAGTGTGACAAAATACATACATGAAGGAGTTATTTTGTGATATCAATGAATTAATGTCACAATGTAGAATGTTTTAACATTGTAGTATGAGTATTTTACGGAGTTTCACAATGTAGAACCCTAATTCAATTGATTTCAGCGTGATATGGATATTAGCCGTGGGAAAAATCCAGGCTCTGAATTGAAAGAGTACTATTTATGTGATTTAACAAAACGTGACTAACAAAAAGAGCTGTGTTACATTTACCGTGTTGGTGACCCACTTGAATCAAAATGCAACACTTCTAAATGTAGCCAACTGTTTTCTACAAGTTGTCCTCTAACCAGGGATGTACACATTACTCCGAGATTCCGTGTGGTTTTTGAGTTGTTAGTTTTAACAGGACGTGCAACCTCATCTCCCTCCTCTCGCACAATTGATTTTAGCATGATATCGATGAGTGATGACAAATAAGTGTTGTGTTCCTTTGTTTAGCGACCCCTAAATTTAAATGCATCACTCCAAAATGTAGCTGACTGTCTTCTGCGGGTTGTCCTCTAACCAGTGAGGTAAAATATATCTCCCATTTCCACGTGTTTTTTTAGTTGTTGTTAGTTTCAACAGCACGTACAACCTGATTTCCCCCCTAATCGATATCCGTGATTTATTGCTACTTGTCAAAACAACAGTGTTTCTGGTGCTTGTGCAGTTTATAAGGTGCTTGTTTAAGTAATATGATTATTGTGGCCGATGTTTGTGTATATTGTACATTTTATGTTTATGTTTTCAGTTAATCACAAAGTGTTTCTGCATTTGGACACGTTTAAACTGTGACATTGGGGCTATGCCACCTCGTAAAATGTTCTTGAAAATAAGACTATGCCCAACTTACAATATAAGTTTGGTTTTAGTTGAAAGTGAAAGTTGGGGGAAAAAACATTGAATTTCAACATACTTGCAGCCTATACACATTGACGCAGTATAATAAATCGGTCTATAATCAATTTTTATTAACAATCCTAATAAATTGAGTCATAAATGTAGGATATATTTGTTGTCTTAAGGGGGAAGTGTTACAGTCTTTGGTTTTTCCATTTATGTTTGGACGTTAGCAAGTATAGCTCGTTAGCAAGTATAGCTCGTTAGCACGTAGGACGCACTGATTGGTGTCACCTCGTTAGTCAGTATGTGTTACACCTGTGTTGGCTTGTCCATCTCGTTAGTGGGAAGGTGTTTCACCTGAGCTGGTCCAGGTTCTATTTAAGAGTGTCTGGCCCAGTGCTCCAGTTGTCTTGATAGATGTGGAGAGTCAACACCTTTAGTTGCTCCACCTTTTTGGTTTGCTTCCTGTCTTTAAGTTTATTGTGGGTTTTTATTTTGTTTGCCTCTTCTTGGGCAGATTTAGTGGGTCTCATGGTGGGTGTCTTTTAGGTCCCAGTTGTTGTTACTAGTCAACTTTCAGTGGACACTGAGAGCAAAACTGCAACATTATGTTATAATACTTTTATTGGATCAAATGGTTGTTTTATGCAACAGAATAGAGGGTTCTTAGAACTATTGTGTCTGTGTGTTCTACTGAGGATGGGCCTCTGGAAGATAACACTGACAGGAGATTTACAATGTCTTTTGGGTGATAAAACCTAAAGAGACCACATTCCAGAGCATGAGTTAATGTTTCTGTTCTATATGATCCCAGGGAGAGATGATCCCAGGGCCAGACCCTGGTCTCTACACAGAGTACTGTTTTTACAGTAGATACTGTCTGCTGAGAATTATAAGTATCTTTCATACAAATCTTAACTTTGTGATCCGTTCTATACGTTAATTGTTGGTCATGTAGGTTGAAAGGGGTGTATCTTGGCTATAAAAGACCTTTGTACTTTTGTCTCGTGGCTCTCAACGAATCATCTGGGAGTGATTTGTCGACCAGCCATCATTATCGTAGAGCACTCAATTGATTCACTTTAAATGTGTGCGTTGTATTGACCTGCTCCCTTATTAATAAGTGAATAAAGATTTAGTTTAAGAATAACTGACTTGTGTGATAAGTTTGTCTCCATTTGATATGAAAGAAATTAACCACATTTGGGGATGTTAATCTTCACTTGGTGACGCTCCTGATGACCTGGTAAATGGTGCACCAGGAATCCCTCAAACTTGGGATCTCAGGGAGACCACACTTTGGGAATGGAGCAGATGGACCCACCTTGGATCTGAGAGGCAGCGAGCTTAGTGGATACCACATCTCGGACCTAGTTTAAAAAAAGAGGTGAGCGAAACACGCAAAGTGTAGTTTTTAGAAAAGCCTCGTAGGCTCTGAGTGTTCCAGTCAGGAGGCTCTGAGTGTGTATTCCTGTGTGAGGGGGGCACCTTGGAGGTGTAAACAGGACCCAGTCAGGAGGCTCTGAGTGTGTATTCCTGTGTGGAGGTGTAAACAGGGCCGAGTCAGGAGGCTCTGAGTGTGTATTCCTGTGTGGAGGTGTAAACAGGGCCGAGTCAGGAGGCTCTGAGTGTGTATTCCTGTGTGGAGGTGTAAACAGGGCCCAGTCAGGAGGCTCTGACTGTGTATTCCTGTGTGGAGGTGTAAACAGGGCCCAGTCAGGAGGCTCTGACTGTGTATTCCTGTGTGGAGGTGTAAACAGGGCCCAGTCAGGAGGCTCTGAGTGTGTATTCCTGTGTGGAGGTGTAAACATGGCCCAGTCAGGAGGCTTTGACTGTGTATTCCTGTGTGGAGGTGTAAACAGGGCCCAGTCAGGAGGCTCTGAGTGTGTATTCCTGTGTGGAGGTGTGAACAGGGCCCAGTCAGGAGGCTCTGAGTGTGTATTCCTGTGTGGAGGTGTAAACAGGGCCCAGTCAGGAGGCTCTGAGTGTGTATTCCTGTGTGGAGGTGTAAACAGGGCCCAGTCAGGAGGCTCTGAGTGTGTATTCCTGTGTGGAGGTGTAAACAGGGCCCAGTCAGGAGGCTCTGAGTGTGTATTCCTGTGTGGAGGTGTAAACAGGGCCCAGTCAGGAGGCTCTGAGTGTGTATTCCTGTGTGGAGGTGTAAACAGGGCCCAGTCAGTAGGCTCTGAGTGTGTATTCCTGTGTGGAGGTGTAAACATGGCCCAGTCAGGAGGCTTTGACTGTGTATTCCTGTGTGGAGGTGTAAACAGGGCCCAGTCAGGAGGCTCTGAGTGTGTATTCCTGTGTGGAGGTGTGAACAGGGCCCAGTCAGGAGGCTCTGAGTGTGTATTCCTGTGTGGAGGTGTAAACAGGGCCCAGTCAGGAGGCTCTGAGTGTGTATTCCTGCATTTTTCCAGTATGAGAGGAGTTGCTGGATTTATTGAATAAACCTTTTTCCATAAAGTTAGTGAAACAAGGTGGCTGATTAGCTGTTGATGTTGAAGAAGCGTCTCGTCTTCTATATTATACGTCACAGTGGCAGAATCACCTGAAAGACGCACATCGCCATCTGCTGACAGGAGTTGGTATCCGAGAAAATACTGTCAGACAAAAAGCTAAAAAGAAACTGAGAAAAAAGAAAAATAACCTTTTGGTTCATTTTTTAAACTCCCTGTCCTCCCTCCCTCCATTGTAAAAACATATTTTAATAATAATAACAATACTGACATTATCGATTTAAATAAATCATTGATTATTTAGTGGCACCACAAATGTGAATTCATATTTAACAAACAATTTACCAAACAAAACACATTACAAAATTGCAAAATTTCTGCAGACATGTCAGAGCATAATAAATAATACATTTACTTTGTATAGTGCTTTTCATGACATTTAAAAATATATAAATAATAATGTACAATAAAAACAACATACATTAAAAATGAATCATAGGTAAACTAACAACATTGTAGACTTGATGCTAAATACAGATTTTTCAGCTTTAGTGTGTATATCATATTCACTTAGTTATGTTAGAAAGTTTTCCATCTTTATGACCGGCCCTGGTAACTTCACCCCAACTTCTCTTCTCCCCAGAACACAGTAACTTAACAACATAAGTCTTTTTCTGACATTTTGGGTAAATTTAAGGGAAAATAAAAAAAATACAGCCCTAGCAGAGCCCCAAGTCCCATGGGGACGTCCTCGAGGGCGTGGATGTTCTCCCCATCAAAGGCCAGCGGGATTTCACTCTCATGGTGAAATGGATTTCCACCGATGTGCAGTAAAGGAGTGAAGAGCGGTGAAATCTGTGTCAACAAAAGTAAGAAAAGATTAATACACATACAATTAACAAAGAACATAACAAATGTTCAGCTGTAGTTTTATATCAGCATGCACACCTATGTTTATGAAGAAACAGATGATTGGAGCATAGGCATACCTTGTCACGGACATAAAGGCCACTCGGGTCCTCATTGAAGAGGTAGGGCAAGAGCAGAATCACTGCTGTGGTCTCCAGTCCTAGTAAAGTAAAGCAATGATCTTACTACACTTGTTAATTTTATTACAAAATACATTAGAGAAAGGGAAGGAATAAGAGCAAATACCTCTTCTGTATTGTCCTTCAGGGACTGTCAAAATAGCAGGATGATGTCCTCACCCCTGCCTCGCCTCTCTACCTCTGATAGTCCTTGAATTATATTTTTGTCTATATCCATTCCATGGACTTGATTCATTTCTGAGAAGATCTGAAAAGATAATTTGTACACATTTGTATGCTAATAGATTTCAGTTTGTATTGACTGCTATGTAGGTTAAATGTACACTTCAAATGCAGCTGTCCTACAACAGATCTGTACCTTCTTCTTGATCCCAATTGCATTGTGTCCATGTTCTGTCCTATAAGAATTTCAGAGGAAGAGAAAATGTGTCAAAGAATAGTCTTACAAGCATTAAAACATATATATATATATAAAATAAATATTGAAAGAGAAATGGCATCGACTTACAATGTAATGTAAAATAGAAGAACATATTGGAGAAGCACTAGCCAATATAGTACTGTCATACAGTAACAGTACTGCCATACAGGCCTAATATCACATTTCAAGATATCTTTGTACACAAATTGTTCAATATTTTATCAGGCTGACTTGAAAGATTATACGCAACATTTTGCAACGTGGCAATACTGTGTTTGGATTCTGAAGGGCATTTATACAAAAGAGGTAGTCTAGACACTGTATTAATACCATTATGCATTTGAATCCCATCTACAGCTACCATCTAAGATATTAATTTCCCTCCACAAGGGGGCGGACATGTAACGTTTCCAAAATGGGATAGTATTGTCCATGTAACGTCTCCAAAATGGGATAGTATTGTCCATGTAACGTTTCCAAAACGGGATAGTATTGTACATGTAACGTTTCCAAAATGGGATAGTATTGTCCATGTAACGTTTCCAAAATGGGATAGTATTGTCCATGTAACGTTTCCAAAATGGGATAGTATTGTACATGTAATGTTTCCAAAATGGGATAGTATTGTACAGGTAACGTCTCCAAAATGGGATAGTATTGTCCATGTAACGTTTCCAAAATGGGATAATATTGTCCATGTAACATTATGCCCCCTTGTGAGTTAATAGTATTGCATGCTGTAGCAGGCTATATAAAGAGGAATACCTCCATTGACGATTCAGTTCGTTGTAACATCTCGTCTGGACAGGTCACCGTCCTTAGTTAGTTAGTTAGTTAACGTTAGCTAGTTCATTATCACAAAAGTGAGAACTGCTCTAGATTGTAAACTTACGTAAATGAGTGTAAAGCCTCGTTGGCTTTATGGAAACGATATACAATATATGGGAAAGAATATAGTTCAGGAAATAATCCAAACCTAGTTCTGCCTAGTTAGGACATAACGTTAGCTAGCTAGATAACGGTACTGTACTGTAGCTCATACAACGCCGACGGTCAAACCCGGCTTTCTAATATTTACGGTAATTAGATATAGTAACGTTATGGAAGATATTCACAGAAAACCATCATTGTCTTCGTTATTCATTATTAGTATGTTATATTATTATAATAAATTATTTAGATACATATTCAGAGCCAAACATCAACCCAACTTAACCTTTTAAACTTGTTGTCGCATCCAAACTTGTCACCATCGTTTTCAGTTGTAATTGCGAGGGGGTGGTGGGGGTGGTGTTTACCACTCCACCAGCAGAGCTGTGGGAGACCACCTCAAGCCCCTGGTAGAGCCGGGGGTGGTGTTTACCACTCCACCAGCAGAGCTGTGGGAGACCACCTCAAGCCCCTGGTAGAGCCGGGGGTGGTGTTTACCACTCCACCAGCAGAGCTGTAGGAGACCACCTCAAGCCCCTTGTAGAGCTGGGGGTGGTGTTTACCACTCCACCAGCAGAGCTGTGGGAGACCATCTCAAGCCCCTGTTAGAGCCGGGGGTGGTGTTTACCACTCCACCAGCAGAGCTGTGGGAGACCACCTCAAGCCCCTGGTAGAGCCGGGGGTGGTGTTTACCACTCCACCAGCAGAGCTGTGGGAGACCACCTCAAGCCCCCGGTAGAGCCGGGGGTGGTGTTTACCACTCCACCAGCAGAGCTGTGGGAGACCACCTCAAGCCCCTGGTAGAGCCGGGGGTGGTGTTTACCACTCCCCCAGCAGAGCTGTGGGAGACCACCTCAAGCCCCTGGTAGAGCCGGGGGTGGTGTTTACCACACCACCACGCCTTCAGCAGGCTGGAAAAGTGGGATTGATCTGTTTGATCCATTTGTTTGTTTCAGTAGTTGGATCCTTTGACTTATTGATTTCAACAAATGGACTGGGTTGGTTGAAAAGTGATACTAAAACGTACATACCAGCACTATTTTGACATAGTGGGAGATATACTGAATTTATACTGTTTTTCATACTAAAGATGGACCAAGATACGTGTTGCTTTTGCACAGATTTGTTCATTGGTTTAGCAAGAGTCTGTTGATTGGTCAGTCATTGGGTTCATTTATTTTGCAATATGTTCAAATCAAGCTTTATTTATACAGCACATTTCAGACATGATACTTAAACAAGCTCCTTATAAACTGCACAAGCACCAAAAACGCTGTTGTTTTGACAAGTAGCAATAAATCACTGATATCGATTAGGGGGGAAATCAGGTTGTTCGTGCTGTTGAAACTAACACAACTAAACAAAACATGTGGAAATGAGATATATTTTACCTCACTGGTTAGAGGACATCCTGCAGAAGACAGTCAGCTACATTTGGGAGTGATGCATTTAAATTTATGGGTTGCAAAACAAAGGAACGCAACACTTATTTGTCATAACTAATCTATATCATGTTGAAATCATAACTCATCGATATAACGCTAAAATCATTTGTGCGACAGGAGGGAGATGAGGTTGCACGTCCTGTTAAAACTAACAGCTGAAAAACCACAAGGAATCTGGGAATAATGTGTAATTCACTGGTTAGAGGACAACTTGTAGAAAACAGATCGCTACATTTTGAGGTGTTCCATTTTGATTCAAGTGGGTCACCAACACGGTAAGTGTAACACAGCACCCTGAGGCTAATATCCATATCATGTTGAAATCAATAGAACAGGGGACAAACATTTAGGGTTCTACATTGTGACATCATTAAAATACTCCTACTACAATGTTAAAACATTCTACATTGTGACATCATTAAAATACTCCTACTACAATGTTAAAACATTCTACATTGTGACATTATTTCATTGATATCATGAAACAACTCCATGTATTTTCTGATGTTTGATCAGAGATCTTTTATCATAGTATCTCTTGTCACACAAATCACAGCTATGAGGTTTCTCTCCTGTGTGTGTTCTCTGGTGTAGAGTCAGAGTGCTAGATGCACCAAAACTCTTCCCACATTGACCACAGCTGTAAGGTTTCTCTCCTGTGTGTGTTCTCTGGTGTAATGTCAGCTGGTCAGATCTACCAAAACTCTTCCCACATTGACCACAGCTATAAGGTTTCTCTCCTGTGTGTATTCTCTGGTGTAGAGTCAGAGTGCTAGATGCACCAAAACTCTTCCCACATTGATCACAGCTATAAGGTTTCTCTCCTGTGTGTGTTCTCTGGTGTGATGTCAGGTGGCCAGATCGACCAAAACTCTTCCCACATTGACCACAGCTATAAGGTTTCTCTCCTGTGTGTGTTCTCTGGTGTGATATCAGGCTGGTTGCCTGAGTAAAACTCTTCCCACATTGACCACAGCTATAAGGTTTCTCTCCTGTGTGTGTTCTCTGGTGTACAGTCAGATTGCTAGATATAGTAAAACTCTTCCCACATTGATCACAGCTATAAGGTTTCTCTCCTGTGTGTATTCTCTGGTGTTGAGTCAGCTGGCCAGATGTAGTACATCTCTTCCCACATTGACCACATCTATAAGATTTCTCTCCTGTGTGTATTCTCTGATGAATTTTAGTGTCTGATGAGGAGGTGAATCTCTTCCCACAGTCAGAGCAGCAGTGAGTTCTCCTCCTTGTGGATCTCTGCAGGTGTTTATTGAGGTGTTCTGATCTGGAGAGACTCTTCTCTGCCTCTACAGCATCATGAGGTTGTTTAGGCTCCCCAGAGGATCCACGATAGTCCCGTATCTCTCCTGTGTGAACAACAAAGTCAGACAGATGATTAAAGGCCCACAACAGCAGTAATCCACTGTAAAAGGTGATGCCAACAGAGTAGCCATGATGTTGTACAACAATTGATGTCTGTAATGAATGTTAAAATTATTTAACAATCGTCTTAAAATGAGCAAGAATAGTCATAGTTTGTCTTGCTTTCACATTAGTAGTAACATCAATGATTGTAGGCTAGAAATAAGTTATTCATGTTGTTGAAACTCTAAGCAGTGTGCAGTGTATTCATGTTGTTGAAACTCTAGCCTCCCGGGTGGCGCAGTGGTCTAGGGCACTGCATCGCAGTGCTAGCTGCGCCACCAGAGTCTCTGGGTTCGCGCCCAGGCTGGGCTGGGTTCGCGCCCAGGCTGGGCTGGGTTCGCGCCCAGGCTCTGTCGCAACCGGGAGGTCTGAGGGCGACGCACAATTGGCATAGCGTCGGGAGGGTTTGGCCGGTAGGGATATCCTTGTCTCAGTATGTAAAAATGTAATAAAATGTATGCTCTCTACTGTAAGTCGCTCTGGATAAGAGCGTCTGCTAAATGACTAAAATGTGCCAGACGACTTTTGGTCTCCAATATAGGCCCCTTTCTGTGTTTGCTAAAATTGCGGCAGGAGGGCAAAGCACATATTATTTGATTGTAGAAACTCCTCCCTGCAAATGAGGAAACCAATTGTTATGGATGTAGTATATCTGGTAATGAGGAAACCACTAGTTATGGATGTAGTATATCTGGTAATGAGGAAACCACTATGAGGAAACCACTAGTTATGGATGTAGTATATCTGGTAATGAGGAAACCACTAGTTATGGATGTAGTATATCTGCTAATGAGGAAACCGCTAGTTATGGATGGAGTATATCTGGTAATGAGGAAACCACTAGTTATAGATGTAGTATATCTGCTAACGAGGAAACCACTAGTTATGGGTGTAGTATATCTGGTAATGAGGAAACCACTAGTTATGGATGTAGTATATCTGGTAATGAGGAAACCACTAGTTATGGATGTAGTATATCTGGTAATGAGGAAACCGCTAGTTATGGATGTAGTATATCTGGTAATGAGGGAACCGCTAGTTGTGGATGTTGTATATCTGGTAATGAGGAAAACACTAGTTATGGATGTAGTATATCTGGTAATGAGGAAACCACTATGAGGAAACCACTAGTTATGGATGTAATTTCCTCATTAGCAGACATACTACATCCATAACTAGTGGTTTCCTCATTACCAGAAATACTACATCCATAACTAGTGTTTTCCTCATTACCAGGTATATCCACTAGTTATGGGTGTAGTATATCTGGTAATGAGGAAACCACTAGTTATGGGTGTAGTATATCTGGTAATGAGGAAACCGCTAGTTATGTATGTAGTATATCTGGTAATGAGGAAACCACTAGTTATGGATGTAGTATATCTGGTAATGAGGAAACCACTAGTTATGGATGTAGTATATCTGATAATGAGGAAACCACTAGTTATGGATGTAGTATATCTGGTAATGAGGAAACCACTAGTTATGGATGTAGTATATCAGATAATGAGGAAACCACTAGTTATGGATGTAGTATATCAGAAAATGAGGAAACCACTAGTTATGGGTGTAGTATATCTGGTAATGAGGAAACCACTAGTTATGGATGTAGTATATCTGGTAATGAGGAAACCACTAGTTATGGATATCTGGTAATGAGGAAACCACTAGTTATGGATGTAGTATAACTGGTAATGAGGAAACCACTAGTTATGGATATCTGGTAATGAGGAAACAACTAGTTACGGATGTAGTATATCTGGTAACGAGGAAACCACTAGTTATGGATGTAGTATATCTGGTAATGAAGAAACCACTAGTTATGGGTGTAGTATATCTGCTAATGAGGAAACCGCTAGTTATGGATGTGGTATATCTGGTAATGAGGAAACCGCTAGTTATGGATGTGGTATATCTGCTAATGAGGAAACCGCTAGTTATGGATGTAGTATATCTGGTAATGAGGAAACCGCTAGTTATGGATGTAGTATATCTGGTAATGAGGAAACCGCTAGTTATGGATATCTGGTAATGAGGAAACCACTAGTTATGGATATCTGGTAATGAGGAAACCACTAGTTATGGATATCTGGTAATGAGGAAACCACTAGTTATGGATGTAGTATATCTGGTAATGAGGAAACCACTAGTTATGAATGTAGTATATCTGGTAATGAGGAAACCACTAGTTATGAATGTAGTATATCTGGTAACGAGGAAACCACTAGTTATGAATGTAGTATATCTGGTAACGAGGAAACCACTAGTTATGGGTGTAGTATATCTGGTAGAGGAAACCACTAGTTATGGATGTAGTATATCTGGTAATGAGGAAACCACTAGTTATGGATGTAGTATATCTGCTAATGAGGAAACCACTAGTTATGGATGTAGTATATCTGCTAATGAGGAAACCACTAGTTATGGATGTAGTATATCTGCTAATGAGGAAACCACTAGTTATGAATGTAGTATATCTGGTAATGAGGAAACCGCTAGTTATGGATGTAGTATATCTGGTAATGAGGAAACCGCTAGTTATGGATGTAGTATATCAGATAATGAGGAAACCACTAGTTATGGATGTAGTATATCTGGTAATGAGGAAACCACTAGTTATGGATGTAGTATATCTGGTAATGAGGAAACCACTAGTTATGGATGTAGTATATCAGATAATGAGGAAACCACTAGTTATGGATGTAGTATATCAGAAAATGAGGAAACCACTAGTTATGGGTGTAGTATATCTGGTAATGAGGAAACCACTAGTTATGGATGTGGTATATCTGGTAATGAGGAAACCGCTAGTTATGGATGTAGTATATCTGCTAATGAGGAAACCGCTAGTTATGGATGTAGTATATCTGGTAATGAGGAAACCACTAGTTATGGATATCTGGTAATGAGGAAACCACTAGTTATGGATATCTGGTAATGAGGAAACCACTAGTTATGGGTGTAGTATATCTGGTAATGAGGAAACCACTAGTTATGGATGTGGTATATCTGGTAATGAGGAAACCGCTAGTTATGGATGTAGTATATCTGCTAATGAGGAAACCGCTAGTTATGGATGTAGTATATCTGGTAATGAGGAAACCACTAGTTATGGATGTAGTACATCTGGTAATGAGGAAACCACTAGTTATGGATATCTGGTAATGAGGAAACCACTAGTTATGGATGTAGTATATCTGGTAATGAGGAAACCACTAGTTATGGATATCTGGTAATGAGGAAACAACTAGTTACGGATGTAGTATATCTGGTAACGAGGAAACCACTAGTTATGGATGTAGTATATCTGGTAATGAAGAAACCACTAGTTATGGGTGTAGTATATCTGCTAATGAGGAAACCGCTAGTTATGGATGTGGTATATCTGGTAATGAGGAAACCGCTAGTTATGGATGTGGTATATCTGCTAATGAGGAAACCGCTAGTTATGGATGTAGTATATCTGGTAATGAGGAAACCGCTAGTTATGGATGTAGTATATCAGGTAATGAGGAAACCACTAGTTATGGATATCTGGTAATGAGGAAACCACTAGTTATGGATATCTGGTAATGAGGAAACCACTAGTTATGGATGTAGTATATCTGGTAATGAGTAAACCACTAGTTATGGATGTAGTATATCTGGTAATGAGGAAACCACTAGTTATGAATGTAGTATATCTGGTAATGAGGAAACCACTAGTTATGAATGTAGTATATCTGGTAACGAGGAAACCACTAGTTATGAATGTAGTATATCTGGTAACGAGGAAACCACTAGTTATGAATGTAGTATATCTGGTAACGAGGAAACCACTAGTTATGAATGTAGTATATCTGGTAACGAGGAAACCACTAGTTATGGGTGTAGTATATCTGGTAGAGGAAACCACTAGTTATGGATGTAGTATATCTGGTAATGAGGAAACCACTAGTTATGGATGTAGTATATCTGCTAATGAGGAAACCACTAGTTATGGATGTAGTATATCTGCTAATGAGGAAACCACTAGTTATGGATGTAGTATATCTGCTAATGAGGAAACCACTAGTTATGGATGTAGTATATCTGGTAATGAGGAAACCGCTAGTTATGGATGTAGTATATCTGCTAATGAGGAAACCGCTAGTTATGGATGTAGTATATCTGGTAATGAGGAAACCGAAAATTATGGATGTAGTATATCTAGTAATGAGGAAACCGCTAGTTATGGATGTAGTATATCTGCTAATGAGGAAACCACTAGTTATGGATGTAGTATATCTGCTAATGAGGAAACCACTATTTATGGATGTAGTATATCTGGTAATGAGGAAACCGCTAGTTATGGATGTAGTATATCTGCCAATGAGGAAACCGCTAGTTATGAATGTAGTATATCTGGTAATGAGGAAACCACTAGTTATGGATGTAGTATATCTGGTAATGAGGAAACCACTAGTTATGGATGTAGTATATCTGGTAATGAGGAAACCGCTAGTTATGGATGTAGTATATCTGGTAATGAGGAAACCGATAGTTATGGATGTAGCATATCTGGTAATGAGGAAACCACTAGTTATGGATGTAGTATATCTGGTAATGAGGAAACCACTAGTTATGGATGTAGTATATCTGGTTGTAGAAACTCCTTCCCGCTAGTGAGGATAATAGTTATAGCAAAGATTTTAGTTTTTTTTAGTTTTTAGTTTTTCACAAAGTATTCTGAATGTGAATATGGGAAAACTCAGGGGAGTAGCCTCCATTTCCAGGTTGCTTATGAGTGCATTTCACACTACTTTGGATTATAATTGTAAGGCTCGTTTGAATGTCCTGCTTAATATAATGTTTGTGTGATCATCGCAAATCAACCGCTTTGTACTTAAAAAACCCATCAACCAGTAAAATGCTCTTTGTCTTTTCCACCAGCCTGACAATGAGGGTTTGTACACTGTTTGCAAAATTGTCCCATAACTTCACCTAACAATAACATAGACCTACTGTAGGAGCCATAACTTCACCAAACAACAAATAAAGGAAAATAGCTCTGTGTGTTATACAACAGCCTATCCATCAAGGAACAGTTCTCTACACATTATGAGCTAAGTATCTCTGTGTGCAAACAGACTAACGAGACCCTACAGTAAATCAAGCAGACAATAACATTATAAACATCAATTTGTTAGGGATGTTGGATCCAACGTGGAGCACGGCATAACTGTCTTTACCAGAGTAATGAATGAAGAAGCTGGTTGTTGTTGCATGTCGTGATGTTTGTCATGTGACTGGCATTCAGAAAATGATTTCCTGATTCAGCTGATAATAGTTGAACATGTGACTAACTAAACAGCGACAGTATTAAGAATTATGTGTAATTATTGAAGAACCACATTAATGACAGTATCCATTTGGGTGTTGTCAATAAAGTTAAGATTATATATTGTTTTATTTTACCTGTATTTAACCAGGTAGGCCAGTTGAGAACAAGTTCTCATTTAAAACTGCGACTTGACCAAGATAAACCAAAGCAGTGCCTCAAAAACAACACAGATTTACACGTGGGATAAACAAACGTACAGTCATAACACAATAGAAAAATCTATATACAGTGTGTGCAAATGGAGTAAGGAGGTAAGACAATAAATAGGCCATAGTAACGAAGTAATTACAAATTTTGAAATTAACACTGGAGTGACAGATGTGCAGATGATGATGTGCAAGTAGAAATACTGATGTGCAAAAGAGCAAAAAAAGTAAATAAAAAAAAAAATGGGGATGAGGTAGGTAGTTGGATGGGCTGTGTACAGCTGCAGCGAGCGGTACGCTGCTCAGATAGCTGATGCTAAAAGTTAGTGAGGGAGAATCTCCAGCTTCAGTGATTTTTTCAATTCCTTCCAGTCATTGGCAGCAGAGAACTGAAAGGAAAGGCGGCCAAAATAGGTGTTGGCTTTGGGGATGACCAGTGAGATATACCTCCTGGAGCGCGTGCTATGGGTGGGTGTTGCTATGGTGACCAGTGAGCTGAATTAAGGCGGCCTAGCAAAGACTTAAAGATGACCTGGAGCCAGTGGGTTTGGCGACGAATATGTAGCGAGGGCCAGCCAACGAGAGCATACAGGTCGCAGTGGTGGGTGGTATATGGGGCTTTGGTGACAAAACGGATGGCACTGTGATAGACTACATCCAGTTTGCTGAGTAGAGTGTTGGAGGCTATTTTGAAAATGACATCACCGAAGTCATGGATCGGCAGGATAGTCCGTTTTACGAGGGTATGTTTGGCAGCGTGAGTGAAGGAGGCTTTGTTGCGAAATAGGAAGCCGATTCTAGATTTAATTTGGGATTGGAAATGCTTAATATTAGTCTGGAAGGAGAGTTTAGTCTAGCCAGACACCTAGGTATTTATAGTTGTCCACATTTTCTAAGTCAGAACCGTCCAGAGTAGTCATGCTGGACGGGCGGGTGCGGGCAGCGATCAGTTGAAGAGCATGCATTTAGTTTTACTAGCGTTTAAGAGCAGTTGGGAGCCACGGATGGAGTGTTGTATGGCATTGAAGCTCATTTGGAGGTTTGTTAACACAGTGTCCAAAGAAGGGCCAGATGTATACAGAATGGTGTGGTCTGCGTAGAGGTGGATCAAGCAATCACCCGCAGCAAGAGCAACATCGTTGGTATATACAGAGAAAAGAGAAAAGAGAGAAAAGAGTCGGTCCGAGAATTGAACCCTGTGGTACCCCCATAGAGACTGCCAGAGCTCCAGACAACAGGCCCTCCGATTTGACACACTGAACTCTGTCTGAGAAGTAGTGGGTGAACCAGGCGAGTCAGTCATTTGAGAAACCAAGGCTGTTAATTCTGCCGATAAGAATACGGTGAATAGGCTAGGTTGATGAAGACGGCTGCACAGTACTGTCTTTTATCGATGGCGGTTATGATATCGTTTAGTAACTTGAGCGAGGCTGAGGTGCGCCCTTGACCAGCTCGGAAACGGGATTACACAGCGGAGAAGGTACGGTGGGATTCGAAATGGTCAGTGATCTGTTTGTCAACTTGGCTGTCGAAGACTTTGGAAAGGCAGGGCAGGATGGATATAGGTCTGTAACAGTTTGGGTCTAGATTGTCACACCCTTTGAAGAGGGGGATGACCGCGGAAGCGTTCCAATCTTTAGGAATCTCGGACGATACTAAAGAGAGGTTGAACAGACTAGTAATAGGGGTTGCCACAATGGCGGCGGATAATTTTAGAAAGAGGGTCCAGCTTGTCTAGCCCAGCTGATTTGTACGGGTCCAGATTTTGCAACTCTTTCAGAACATCAGCTATCTGGATTTGGGTGAAGGAGAAGCTGGGGAGGCTTGGGGAAGTAGCTGAGGGGGGTGCGGAGCTGTTGGCCGGGGTTGGGGTAGCCAGGAGGAAAGCATGGCCAGCCATAGAGAAAATGCTTATTGAAACTCTCGATTATCGTGGATTTATCGGTGGTGACAGTGTTTCCTAGCCTCAGTGCAATGGGCAGCTGAGATTAGGTGCTCTTATTCTCCATGGACTTTACAGTGTCCCACAACTTTTTGGAGTTAGAGCTACAGGATGCAAATTTCTGTTTGAAAAAGCTTGCATTTGCTTTCCTAACTGACTGTGTGTATTGGTTCCTGACTTCTCTGAAAAGTTGCATATCGCGGGGACTATTCGATGCTAGTGCAGTACGCCACAGGATGTTTCTGGGCTGGTCGAGGGCAGTAAGGTCTGGAGTGAACCAAGGGCTATATCTGTTCTTAGTTCTACATTTTTTGAAATCTTGCTTATTTAAGATGGTGAGGAATGTACTTTTAAAGAACAACCAGGCATCCTCTACCGACAGGAGGATACCAGGATACCCGGGCCAGGTCGATTAGAAAGGCCTGCTTGCAGAAGTGTTTTAGGAAGCGTTTGACAGTGATGAGGGGTGATCGTTTGATCGTTATCTAACTTCTCTAGGATAGGGGGCAGCAATTTCACGTTTGGATGAAAAGCACACCCAAATTCAACTGCCAGTTACTCATCCCCAGAAGATAAGATATGCATATTATTAGATTTGGATAGAAAACACCCTGAAGTTTCTAAAAATGTTTGAATCATGTCTGTGTGTATAACAGAACTTATTTAGCAGGCGAAACCCCGAGGACTTTGCAGGCCATCTATGCAGTAGATTGCAACTCCTCCCCCTTTGGCAGTTATATCTTGACGGAAAATGTTGTAGATGGGGATAGAAATTTCCAAATTTTTGGTGGCCTTCCTAAACCAGGATTCAGACACAGCAAGGACATCAAGGTTGGCGGAGTGTGCTAAAGCAGTGAGAAAAACAAACTTAGGGAGGAGGCTTCTGATGTTAACATGCATGAAACCAAGGCTTTTACGGTTACAGAAGTCAACAATTGATAGTGCCTGGGGACACACAGGGCCTGGGTTAACCTCTACATCACCCGAGGAACAGAGGAGTAGGATGAGGGTACGGCTAAAGGCTATCAGAACTGGTCATCTAGTGCGGTGTGAACAGAGAATAAAAGGAGTGTAATGTACAGACAGGGTTTGGTAGGGTGCGGGTACAGTGGAGGTAAACCTAGGCATTGAGTGTCGATAAGAGAGGTTGCATCTCTGGAGGCACCAGTTATGCTAGGTGAGGTCACCGCATGTGTGGGAGGTGGGACAAAAGAGTTCTCTGAGGCATGTTGAGTGGGACTAGGGGCTCCACAGTAAAATAAAAACAATGATAACTACCCTAAACAACAGTATACAAGGCATATTGACATTAGAGACATAAAGCGAGGCATAAAGCAATCACAGGTGTTGATTGGGAGAGCTAGCTAAGACAACGGGTAAGACAACAGTTAATCAGCAAAGACAACAACAGGTAAAATGGAGATGAATGGGCAGAGAGGGTCAGTTAACTACACACTGGGCCTGAGTTCGAGACAGATAAACAAAATGGAGAACCGTGACAAATCTACAGTCCAGCAGGCATCAGCTATGTAGCCAAGTGATCATAGGGTCCAGTGAACAGCAATATATGAACCAGGGAAGCCGTTAGGTAGTCGATACTACGCTAGCCGGGAGATGCGCTTGGCTCGAGGCTAACTGGTGCTAGCTTCGGGACAAGGGCGTTACCCACTATACCCAATCCGGTGCAGAGCTTACGGCAGGAATCCGGTGATGTAGTGGCTTCTAGTCGTCTTAGTGAAGAGTCTGGGACGCATCAGCTGTGCAGCCGAGTGATCATAGGGTCCACTGATCAGGCCGGGCGATGGGCCTCGCTCAAGGCTAGCTTCGGGGCTGGGCCACTCGGTAGCAGCTAGCCAGCTGCGATTATCTGGTGTAATGGTCCAGAGCTTACGGCAGGAATACGGTGATGTAGAGAAAAACAGTCCGATATGCTAAGGGTTGATATCGCGCTGTGCAGACTGGCAGGTATTATCCAGGCTAAAAGCGGCTGGTGTCTGAGCTAAAAAGGTAAAGGTAGCAATGGCTAACAATGACTCAATAGCTAGTAGCTAATTAGCTGTTTAGCTGGTTAGCTTCTGATAGCTAGCTTCTGCTGGAGTTTCCAGCTATAAGGTCTAAAAAATTGCAGTTCCGTATCACAGGTGAGGTGTGTTGCCAAAAAAAGAGGAAAAAAACATAACATTTACAACAAACACATCTTACTGCTACGCCATCTTGGATTACAAGGTGACTCAGTTAAAAACCATTGGATTTAGCAAACTCTGAAATTATTTAGTATTTCTGTGCCCACGAAAACTGTTTTCCCAGCGTAACATAAGGAGCCACTAAATGATACGTAGTTCGAGTGCATTTCATAATGAAAAAAACTGTCCGACAGCAAGATCCCGTATTTAAGTTGAAGTTCATCATATGACAAGCGTAACATTATGACTATAACTACTGTTCCCTGAAAAAGAGAAACTAGGTACAACATACTATTAAATCCACATAGTTATGACTATAACTACTGTTCCCTGAAGGAGGGAAACTAGGTACAACATACTATTAAAGTCACGCCTCGCTGGAAGCTCCGCCTTCCACAGGTGATGAGCGTGAGGCTCGGATTTATTCCTTAAATGTAATACCGCTCTTCACCGACCCAGGAAAGGGGTGGGGCCAAACAGGTGTTGAACCTCGTTTCCCTCCTTCAGGGAACACTAATTATAGTGTTCGGTTCTAATTATTCAGAGTAAATAACTCACGGACACTAGAGAAGCTTAACCAAGTTTAATTCTCCCCAAAGGGTCGTTACTCACGGACACTAGAGAAGCTTAACCAAGTTTAATTCTCCCCAAAGGGTCGTTACTCACGGACACTAGAGAAGCTTAACCAAGTTTAATTCTCCCCAAAGGGTCGTTACTCACGGACACTAGAGAAGCTGAACCAGGTTTAACTCTTCCCAAAGGGTCGTTACTCACGGACACTAGAGAAGCTGAACCAGGTTTAATTCTCCCCAAAGGGTCGTTACTCACGGACACTAGAGAAGCTGAACCAGGTTTAATTCTCCCCAAAGGGTCGTTACTCACGGACACTAGAGAAGCTTAACCATGTTTAATTCTCCCCAAAGGGTCATTACTCACGGACACTAGAGAAGCTTAACCAAGTTTAATTCTCCCCAAAGGGTCGTTACTCACGGACACTAGAGAAGCTGAACCAGGTTTAATTCTCCCCAAAGGGTCGTTACTCACGGACACTAGAGAAGCTTAACCAAGTTTAATTCTCCCCAAAGGGTCGTTACTCACGGACACTAGAGAAGCTGAACCAGGTTTAATTCTTCCCAAAGGGTCGTTACTCACGGACACTAGAGAAGCTTAACCAAGTTTAATTCTCCCCAAAGGGTCGTTACTCACGGACACTAGAGAAGCTGAACCAGGTTTAACTCTTCCCAAAGGGTCGTTACTCACGGACACTAGAGAAGCTGAACCAGGTTTAATTCTCCCCAAAGGGTCGTTACTCACGGACACTAGAGAAGCTGAACCAGGTTTAATTCTTCCCAAAGGGTCATTACTCACGGACACTAGAGAAGCTGAACCAGGTTTAACTCTTCCCAAAGGGTCGTTACTCACGGACACTAGAGAAGCTGAACCAGGTTTAATTCTTCCCAAAGGGTCGTTACTCACGGACACTAGAGAAGCTGAACCAGGTTTAATTCTTCCCAAGGGGTCGTTACTCACGGACACTAGAGAAGCTGAACCAGGTTTAATTCTTCCCAAAGGGTCGTTACTCACGGACACTAGAGAAGCTGAACCAGGTTTAATTCTTCCCAAAGGGTCGTTACTCACGGACACTAGAGAAGCTGAACCAGGTTTAATTCTCCCCAAAGGGTCGTTACTCACGGACACTAGAGAAGCTGAACCAGGTTTAATTCTCCCCAAAGGGTCGTTACTCACGGACACTAGAGAAGCTGAACCAGGTTTAATTCTTCCCAAAGGGTCGTTACAGCCGTAGTTCAGACAAAAACATGTTCTCACCATCACAAGTATAAACACCCCACTTTAGACACTCCTCCTCCTCTCCAATCCTTACATCTTCTGGGTCGACAGGAAGCGGGTAACAGGATACTAAACCCTTATTACTCCCTTCAGGGGATCTGACCTGACCTCAACACCCTCCTTCGCCTAATCCACAGATGTTCATCCACTTCCCCTAAAGCAATCCTGTGATCTCCTCCCGTCCACCCAGCACATTCCACAGCCACTCTGTCTTTCTACAGATCTCACTCCTTTATATACTCTGCGTCTGATCTATCATGTCTTTAATATCTCAATTTTCAAAGTTTAGCCCGAACCCAACAATAGTCATAAAGTTACACTCCCTTTCAGTCGGTCAACTTCAGTAAAACATACTATGGGAAAATACAATCATTCCCCATGCCGAACCAAACGGATACTAAATGAAACGGCCCCTGGCAGACCACCCAGACCTGACCCCGCAAGATGCGTCAGTTTTGTCAATTTATTCATTGTCTTTCATTTGAAACACTCCTGTCAATGTTGAGTAAGGACACACACCTAACTAAGCATATAGAAGCAGGACTAGTCTACCTGGCCTGTGTGCAAATGTAGGCCTATAAATGTGCCCATTTGAGGATGTCTGATAGTATTTCTGATTGTCTTAACGCACCACCACTAATGAGTTGTGGAGCCTCTCAAAGCACATTTCTCTTCACCTCTAACAGCATGTAAACAAAGTCTAATCAAAATCAATTGCGTACGACAATAGTTCCTCAAATTATTTTCGTAAAATATTTCCACTCGGCATGAAAGGAAAAAATGTAATGCTCTGATCCAGTGGAAAAGTCATAAAATACCTGATTACTTCTTATCCTTTGCACAAATAGCCGACAGCTGTGTCTGTCCCGAACTCACTGGCGCGGGAAACTGAGGGCCCAGAATATTTTATACAATGTCGCAAGCTTGCCATCACAAGTTTCGGAGGACACAGTTGATAGTTGATACAATGTTTCAAGTTTGTTGTAGACAGGCCATGAGCAGCCAATGTGATTTCTAGGATATTTATTTTTATCAGGATATTTTCTACCTGCAGAATGCAATGTTTTTATTTGTTATGTCGGCAATTTACTTTACATAGTTGGCAATAAAAGTTACTTTTAGATTTGTAAAATTTTCATTTAGATAGAATGTAGATTAATCACAGACAATGATTTTCAGATACTATTATAAATTAAATGAAACTGTTCCACAAAAATGTGCATATGAAAATCATAACTGGCACGCAGATCGGTAGAAATGGTCAGATACATTGTCACTCTAAATGGAAAGTTTGACGACCGCTGGTGTAGTTAATTAATGAAAACTTCAGGAGCATAACGACAGAATTTACAAAGTCCAGCAGCAGCGGGAGGGAAGAGTTTTTCTCGGTTATATTGATGACTGGCTCCCTCGAGTAACTTGTGTATCTGTAATTATTTAATCAAACAGCATGCTTAAAGCATCAGACAACTTAAAGCAACAACTTTGAGAAGGGTTTAAAACAAAGGTTTCAAACCAATTCATGAATGTAATTGCATCTAGGTATGTCTTGCCTTCAAAGTAAGGGCATGAAAAAAATTAGCTGAATATTATACAATGACGTATCAACAGCTCTAATAATTTGACCCCCACAGGAAATATACACTGGTAATTCTAGAATATACTATATAGCCTAGAAACCTGGTTAAACTATCATTATGACATCATGGATGAATTCTAGAATATACTATATAGCCTAGAATTCTCTTTAAAACAATAGTTTTGACCTCATGGATGGCTAGTCTTTGTATTCATAGTGTAGTGAATTCAGGGGATAGCCTGAAGGTTGCTACAATAGGTTTCTCAGCTGTTTACCAAACCAAGTTTCTGAGCAGCCATTTTGTTGCGGTTTTTAAAAAAAATCATTCCACCACTGTTTTTGGTAATAAGAGAAATGAAACTACTTTCAAATTCATAGAGAGACCATCCATGATATCAACATTATAGTTTTAACCATGTTGAGGCGATAGTGTTGATTTACATTGTTTCTAAACATTGGAGTAAAAAAAAGCTTATTTGGGGTTCTGATGGGGTAAACAGTTGAACTAAGCTCATGAGGCATGTGTTATATTCTTCAAGAATCAATGGCTATATATAAATAAATTAAAAGTCAAAAAATTGATGTAGCAATTGCATATTTCCCCTTTAACGCCACACATCAGTTCAACAACTGCAGAGTTTGGTATTTAAGACAGTACTTACTAGTATTAATCAGGACGCTGTTTCTCAAAACCATCTTACGGCTAATTTCATCGTTGGATGCCTTAAGATGCGTTTGGGAAACCGGCCTCAGACATCCAGTTTCCTCCTCGTTCTCTTTTTTCGATGTAACAGTCATCTCCCCTTCCTCCTCTTTCATTCCAAATACTGCATCCTCCCCTTTCTCTTCCTTCACTGAAACGTATTTATCTTCTTTCACTGTAACAGCCTCATTCTCTACTTCGTGTTTTACTGTGATATCCTCCTCTTCCTTCTCCTCTTCCACCAGAAAGATCAGAGCTTCTTTCTCCGTCCAGCAGATATTATCTTTAGCAGGAGAAGAGTAGCTTAGTGACCGCATGGTCGGGGATGTTAGCTAGCTAAGCTAATGCTAACTTAACCAGCCCGCCAGCTGACTAATAACAACAACACCGTAAATATGAAATTAAATCGGATAACTAACTAGACGACAGAAGTGGTTTTAAAACACAGTGGCTAATAAAAAAACGAAAGCATCTAAAGAGCTTTATTGGTTCGGCTATTTGGCTAGCAAGCTACCGAGGTGTCTGACTAACTATTGCTGCTGCTGAAAGAAGCGTCCACTAGATTATACGTCACACCAACAGCGTCGCCTTAAATTCCCACACCGCCAACTGCTGACTGGATTGGGTAGTTGAGTAAAATGTATATTTAATTTTCAGACAAAAAGTTAAAGGGTAGGAACCAGAGACGTCGCTAGAACTAAAATATTAATTAGCCCCCCCCTAAATAAATCAATATCAGTCTATATATTTTTCTGTGATTTTTTTTTTTTTTTCGTCAACCATTCCATCGCATCTTAAACTTCTTAAAAGGCCAGCACTAGGACCGGGGGAGGCTGCTGCTGCTGCACTAGTGATTGTTAGACTTTCTTCAGCAAAGATGGCTGAAAGAAATACTAGGAGAGAGGGGTACCACTACACAGAACTGAACTGGATCAAAGATGGTGGACAGAAATACTAGGAGAGAGGGGTACGCCTACACAGAACTGAACTAGAGCAAAGATGGCGGACAGAAATACTAGGAGAGAGGGGTACGCCTACACAGAACTGAATCAAAGATGGCGGACAGAAATACTAGGAGAGAGGGGTACTCCTACACAGAACTGAACTGGATCAAAGATGGTGGACAACAGTACTAAGATGGAAGCAAATGTAAGGGATTATAACGTCAAAACGAATCATGCAAAAACATGCACAGTTGACAGGAATGTTAGTTAATGTAGAGACAAACGATTATGCATTTTTTTTATCATAAAGTTCATTTTCAAAAATTGACTAGCTAACATTAGCCAGCTAGCTGACTAGCTAACATTAGCCAGCTAGCTGACTAGCTTTATGGGTGTTGTGACATGAGTATGAAATTGTAATTCTGGTTGTTTTAGGGACTCATGAAACAACCAGCAAACCAGGCTTTCGTTTTGTGAAACAGTAGATGTATAGAATCTAGCTAGCTGAAGAATTTACTGCAAATTGAATGTACAATTTTGTATGCTTTCCTTGCTGATATTTGCCATGCAGATAGATGAAATCACGTAGCTAGCTGTGTTCTTGCTTATTGTGCAGTGGATGATTAAAATCCCTGTATGCCCATGGATGTGTAGCTAGCTATCTAGCCGATCTGTGTATGGACCCAACCGTTTGGTATACATATTAGTTCAGAACCTAGCTATGAACCTCAGCTATCATAGCCAGTTGTATCAACTTCAAAACAGCCTGAATGACATTAATGAAGCCTATGGATTGAGGAGAATATAATATCATGTTGTGCCAAGGATGCAAGTCGTATATACATGTAGTTATTACCATGCATGAGATCCCCACATTGTAGCCTGTACATTTAATATATTCACTGATCATGTACTCTACCTTGGCAAATAAAGGTGCAGTTTAAGTATGAATGTCTTTGAGATGATTTTTCAGTCATATCCAATACCAGGAGTATCAAATTCCAGTCTTTGAATGACGCTGTGTCTGCATGTATGTATTACAATTCTACACTTCAACATTGTTTACCAATCTTGGTCCTGGGACATCAATGGTTACACTATGTAACTAATAGACTAGAAACAGGATTTAACTAGTTAATTCATATATACAGAAATAGAATTTAATAAACAGAACACTACACTTCCTATGCATCATGTAAATACTCTTAACACCGGTTCATCTCAACATCTAATGCCCTTCATCTGCATTGATCTGATAAACACAGGATAGGTGGAGTATTTTTATCACATTACACTTCATTTCAACCAGTAGAGAATGTGAAACGCTTTATTGAAAAGCTCATTATCCAAGTGTTATAAATACAAGTTCAATCTGTCCTTCAATGCACATCTGTTGTGCATTATAAAAACAGAGGAAGAAAGAGGTGGAGAGAGAGGTGTTAAAGACAGAAAGGGAAAGAGGTAAGCACATAGGAGCAGGGAAGGCAGCACATGATTAATGAATCACAGTGCTACCTAAATATTCTCTCAGTTTATCACAATTACATAATAGTGTCTCACGTCGGCCTAAAGGTTATCTTAAAAGAGGGTGAGGTGGCGATGATGGGACTGGGGGTTGGCATCCTCTCACATCAAAACATATCTGCAGACGAGAGACAGATGGAGAGAGAGAGAGCATGTTTAAGCCTTGTGTTTTTAGTTTTTATTCTAACATTGTTAGTCATCAATCAGGAGGTGAAATGCAAAACTGACCTTGGATCATTAACTCTGGGACTACTGCATCTCTATCTGTATTTCAATGTAAAGCATCTCTTTAATAATACTTCCTGTATAATATAAACTGACCTGGGATCATTAACTCTGGGACTACTGCATCTCTGTCTGTATTTCAATGTAAAGCATCTCTTTAATAATACTTCCTGTTGACCCGACCAAGTGACCTCTCACCTCTGACCATGCTGTGCCCTCGATGTAGCCTGTTCAGATGCAGGAGGGGTTCAACGACACAGCTGATATAACCTAGAGGATTTAGGGAGAAGGGGAGAGAGGGATGAAGTGAAGGAGAGAGACTGTTATTGAGAAAATAAGGTAGTTAAAGCCACAGTGTTCAACAGGAATCTGTGTGTGGCCTCACCTGGTGTCCACACCACACTAAGTGGCTGCAGAGTACTTTATGCTGAAAAACATGAACGGACCCATAAGGACAAACAATATAGCGTAGTTATAGAAATAATGAAGTGTCTTACTATTCTCCATGGTTGGCCCTCTTGCCTATTCTTTGAAAGTGGAAGGAGCCACAGTTATACACCTGAACCTGCTTACTGCACAACACAATCCATCAATCAGATTGATACCTGAGTGTGTAGGTGTGGGTTATAGAGTGTCTAATTGCTCTACATTTCTTCAATATTAGTGATTTAAAACAGCCTGTTTTGTTTTTGCACAGACATCACACCCTTACCTAAACATCACCCTCACCTGAGAAGTGGAAATCAAAGGGAGAGAAACTGTGAATTGAATAACTGCAGTTGACATAGCTAAGTAAATGGAAGAATATTCTCATTGCAATGTGGATGTCTCTTAAAAGAGCCTTTGGTTGTGCATAGTGTAGTCTATGGTGTTGCCAGGGAACAACACCCTCTTAAAAGAGCCTTTGGTTGTGCATAGTGTAGTCTATGGTGTTGCCAGGGAACAGCACCCTCTTAAAAGAGCCTTTGGTTGAGCGTAGTGTAGTCTATGGTGTTGCCAGGGAACAGCACCCTCTTTGAAGAAGTAGGAGGTGAAGATCTCCTGCACACGGATTGCCTCTTGCTGTGTTGTTGGACCCCATCCTTGAAACATCCTGCAGAGCAGCAGACTCCTCCTCTGGGACACGGCGGCGAGCTGTAGATCCCCTCCTGGTCCTCGTGTCCATCCTCATGAAGTTACGCAGGACACAGGTAGCCTTCACACATCTGAATTGCTCCAGGAGGCAGTCCCAGATGACCCTGGTCACCCAACCTTGCAGTGCCCTACACGTTAACTGTAGGCAATCGACTGTAGGCAATCGTTTTGAAGGAATCTCCAGTTACAAGGTATCTGTAGGAATATGGAAGACAATGTAATTATTAGACTGTTACATCACCAGGTCATTGTGGATTACTAAAGTATAATATCCCTGATAACAAATCATGATAACATTGGATTGATAGATGCATGGGCACACATATGTACATGTGTAGCATGTGACAATAACAGGATCATATCAAGGATGGCATCACAAATGAATACATAAATACCACTTGAAGCTTGATAATGAGTTGATCATTTGAATCAGCTGTGCAGTGCTGAGGCAAAAACAACAATGTGCCTCTTTGAGTCCCCAGGACTGAGAACCACTGCTCTTCATTGGGACCTCTTCATATGTAGACTGGCTTTCATAGCGCTCTTTATCTGAGGACAGAAAAAATCACAAGAAACAGACTTCATTATAGTCAAATTACACCACACTGAATATTATGTTACTATTATCTCCGTCCTCACTTCTAGGGACAAGAACTACACAAAAGTACCTGCCCTATCCAGAATAGCCTCATCTCTCACTCATCTCTCACTGACTCTCACTGACCTTTCACCCTCCATGGCTGTTAGCTAGCTACCTACAAATGCATTTGCAGTTTGTTTTTTACAGTGATAAATAGATAGCTAGCTAATATGAAGTTAGGTAGCTGGTGATATTTAATTCACTTAGCTATCTATCTATACAGAATGGGAAGTTGGCTAGATAGTTAGCTATCTATCTATACAGTATTTGAAGTTGGCTAGATAGCTAGCTATCTATCTATACAGAATGTGAAGTTGGCTAGATAGCTAGCTATCTATCTATACAATATGTGAAGTTGGCTAGATAGCTATCTATCTATCTATACAGTATGTGAAGTTGGCTAGATAGCTAGCTATCTATCTATACAATATTTGAAGTTGGTTAGATAACAAGCTAGCCAACTAGCTAGCTCATTTAGTAGCTCATTTGAGTTAGCCTGCACTGTAGCTAGTTAGCTAATAATACATAGTTTTTTTTTACATTTCCAAAATCTATTTACTTACTTACTTGAATAGGTTCTCCCAGCCATGTGGACAACTGGAAACAGGGCAGAAAAGTTTGTCACCAGAGCGTTTTAGAGGATATTACTATTGAACTATGAACCCATTTAATAACCAGACCTTCATACAAACTTGCTCTGCTGAATTCTTGACGGAGTCACAACGGGCGGCCTAAGCGGCATCTAGTCCATCTGCTGACTGGACGCAGTTGAGTAAAATGTACATTTAATTTTCAGACAAAAAGTTAAAGGGTAGGAAGCATGAGTTTTTACTCACCAGTGTAACAACACAGTGTGGTTAACTGACTTAGTAACTGAGTTGTAAGTACAAACAGTTATGTTTTTGTTTTAAATTTACAAAATTAAAATTACTCATTTACATTTTAAATGTTTCCTTCACTCAAGTATTACAATAGTTTTTTTAGGGGTGTAGGGTGGAAGCTGTCTCCGCGTAACAGGGAATTCCTGTTCGTCGGCTTCCTGCATAGGTCTGTGCTAAATCCACACCTGTAATAAATATCATTTATTACAACACAAGCATATTTGCTATTACATTGTTATAACTAACTTCTTTCCAAACAGGGTTTCTCACAAACTAATAAGCAGATACTGAGACCCACACACACCCAGAGACAGATGGCTGACACAGGCCTTTCATAAAGACTGATAAGAAAAGGGTGCCTGGTACTGCATATCACAGAAACTGAGACACACACATACCCAAGGACAGAGGGCTGACGCAAACCTTTCATAAACACTGATAAGACAGGAACATCTACGCACACACAAAATCTCCTCTTCAGTCTGAACATTTTACAGAGACACACAGAAATGTCAAAATAGGAACATCTACGCACACACCTAATCTCCTGTTTTAGCTGAACATTTCTGAAGACAAAGAAATCTACTCAGAGCCAATGAGACAGTGATACTAGCCTGAAGGGGACCTCGCCCAACTCATCAGGACCAACCAGAGGACAAGAACTTCCAGACTCAACCTACTTTCTATCTTTGTATAAAATGTCTATGCACTCTGTTATCTGGGCTTCTTTCGGATAGTTCCATTTGAGCTTGATGAAAGGGTCCGTGCACGCTATTTCAGATATCTTTACACTTTAATAAACTGCCTATCATACCTTATCCACCTGGTCCAGCATCTCAACTTGGTCTCACTCTTCTAGTAAATGTATCATCAACATAGTGTAGCTAACATAACGTGTAAGGTAACTTATTTGAAAAGTCATTACTTTATTGCATTGCTCAACATTTGTCATAATTATTTAAAGCAGTTCATTTGTATCCGCTCTCTCGTTGGACTTCGGCTGCATATTTCCCCCCATTTTCTTCAAATCTGAAAACGTTGAAGCCACGCCCATTTCCTGAAGAATTGCATTATGGGCCCTAAAGTACTGCGTGTATACGTCATATTTTGGCGAATTTAGTACGACATCCGGGAACTTTTGGCATACTAACTACATCATACTATGACCAATAAGCATACTATATACTCAATTTAATTCACAAATAGTGCAGTTAGTATGAGTATTCTAACACAGCTCAGGACTCTGGGCAGCCATTTTGTTTGTTTAAAAACTAGGTTGCCCCTTTAAAAAAGCCACACAACAATCAACCAATCTGCAGTTCAACCAATAACAAAGCTGTAATTCCACCACTGTTTTGGTAATAAGATGATGGATGGGGCTGGAGAAATGTAACTACTCTCAAATTCATAGACAGACCTATGGATGAAAGGACTGACCATCCATGATATCAACATTATAGTTTTAACCATGTTGAGGCTATACAGTGTTGATTTACATTGTTTCTAAACATTGGAGAAAAAAAAAGCTTATTTGGGGTTCTGATGGGGTAAACAGTTGAACAAAGCTCATGAGGCATGTGTTTTATTCTTCAAGAATCAATGCCTATAAATAAATAATTTAAAAGTCTAAATATGGATGTAGCAATTGCATAGTTCCCCTTTAACACCAAACATCAGTTCAACAACCACAGAGTTTATGCCTCTGTATTTAAGACAGTACTTACTAGTGTCCTCCTCTTTAACTGAAACGTCTTTCTCTTCTTTCACTGTAACATACTTGTTAGGGCCCGTTCATCGTTAGAATTATTTCACTGTAACAGCCTCACCTTCTACTTGTTTTTGTATTGTAACAGCCTCCTCCTCCTCCTCCTCTTTCGCGAGAGCTTCTTTCTCCATCCAGCAGATCCCCTCTTCTTCAGCAGGAACGGGGTTAAGTTTGAGACTGGAGCTATGAGGCATGTACTGAAGTCGCTAAGCGGTATAATTCAAAGGAGTGTCACTTTATCAGCAGCACGTGATCAACGACGTCTGAAGAATCATTTCGTCGAACACCTGATTGGTTTGGTATTGGGCTCGTTCGACATTGCAGCCGACAGTGCAGGTGGCTGCTGACTGCTGATTGACTAATTTACAAATCACCTTGCATCATAAATAACTACTCATTATTATTTATAGATCAGTAAGCCAGTCACCGTTTACCCACAATGCAGCATGTATTTGATGCTCTCGAACACCGCCAGTGGTTTAATATATGACATAATGGCTACGCTGCTACGGCGTGTGACTTCATCTATAAAATGTGGCTGTTCTAAATTCTGTGTCGCTCAAAGCCTTGAGTAATGAACCTATTTTGGACACAATTGGCTGGAAAGAGCCAAAGATTCAGGAAGCTTGGTTTCCCCATCACTACTTTTCAGCATGTTTTCTGTGAATTAGACTACGGGAGTTTTGTAACTTTTTCCACCTTGGCTTATTGTTAGTTGGGTTCTAACTGGTCTCCGGTAGTTGGTCTCGCTGACCATAACCGTGCTGGTTGGCTACGCTGGTTAGGCTAATAGCTAGTTGGCTAGATAGCTAATGTTAGCTGGTTGGCTAAGATAACTGCATATAGCTAATGTTAGCTGGCTGGCTAAGATAACTGCATATAGCTAACATTCTTTGATATTTGGTTAGATGGCGTTATGTATTTACAAAACTGTGGTTTACTTTAATCACTCAAGTCATGAGTGCAAACGATTGGTTTAAATTAAAGTTCTACATTTAAAGTTATTTCTGTTGTAGTTTACATCATAGGATATAGGCTGGTCCTCCATATTACTTCACACCTGACTTTGGCATTCTTCTGAATTCTGATTGGTTTTATGTAATGACTCCAAAAATAGAACAGTGAGGTGTAACTTTGCATTGGGACTTTTAATATTTTGTTTTAAATTTTATAAACAATACAATACATACACATACAAACAATAACTACATTAACTAGAACACATCTCCATTAACTACATCACACCTGCTCAGACCCACTAGAACACATCTCCATTAACTACATCACACCTGCTCAGACCCACTAGAACACACCTCCATCTCCATTAAGTACATCACACCTGCCCAGACCCACTAGAACACACCTCCATCTCCATTAAGTACATCACACCTGCCCAGACCCACTAGAACACACCTCCATCTCCATTAACTACATGACACCTGCCCAGACCCACTAGAACACACCTCCATCTCCATTAACTACATCACACCTGTCCAGACCCACTAGAACACACCTCCATCTCCATTAACTACATCACACCTGCCCAGACCCACTAGAACACACCTCCATCTCCATTAACTACATCACACCTGCCCAGACCCACTAGAACACACCTCCATCTCCATTAACTACATCACACCTGCCCAGACCCACTAGAACACACCTCCATCTCCATTAACTACATCACACCTGCCCAGACCCACTAGAACACACCTCCAGCTCCTGCATCACTCTCCATGGCCTCAAACTGCACCATTATATTTCTCTCTGTCGCACCTTTCTTTGCGTTAACAATGGAGGATTGGTTGATTTCCAGTTTAAGTGTTTAAGATGATTGATGAGAACAGTATCGTCCAACCATCCGGTAACTTGTTTCATGCGCATCAAAGGTGAGGGTGAATTCCAGATGTTCACTGCTTGTATTGATGAAGGAGTGGAATCGATGAAGTTCCTCTGCTGTCCCCTGGAATAGAAGGAACACGTCATCAATGAAGACTTTCACAGAGCCTGATGAGCTGCTAGAATGGATTGTCAGGGCTGACAATCATATTCTTCTCTAACAACCCCACATACAGATAGGGATAATGAAATTATATTTTTAAACTACAATGACCATAATGCACTGCATGCCTACTTGTCTTGTCTGTTTATTTTACACCTGCTATGTAAAAGAGACAGAAGAATGCATGGTGGTCAATGCTATCCGGGATCCTTGGGACATCCCTACCCTAAACCCTAACCTTAACCATTTTAAATGTCAACTTCAATGTGCTAGGGACGTCCCAAGGATGTATCGCTACCTGAAAATACATTATCTAAGTGATTGATAGTTGGTATTCAGCAGTCATAAAGCCTTATTTACTTTAATGAACTACTAAAATAGTGATTTTGTCAGACAGCATAGACAGCAGCTCTACACTTTTTTGACTGACTGATCCATTCACCCTTCCATCCCTCCTCAGCTTTCCTCTCCTCTGAAGACCCAGTGAGGGTGGAGCTCAGTCAGAGAGCTGTTGAGGGACTGGTTAGGAAGAACACTTCTACAGCCAGAGAGGTGAGAGGTCACACATGGTTTAGATGGTAAATATTTTTGGCCCCTTCGTGGTTCATCACGTCAGCAAAAGGGAATATGTTCCATCGTCTATGTTTATTTACATTAGAGCAAATTGTCCACTGATATTGGTGTAATTTCTCACCCCTTTTGGCTGTATGAAAGTTGATTTCCCCTCAGGCACACACATTTGTTCTTCGATATTATGAAGGTCATTTGTGTACAATGTACTTTACCCCACATCTCTTTTGACATTGCTTATGGATATTCAGTGGCCTGACTGCATCCAGACTATGTCAAAGGCCCATCCTGGTAGATCTGAACCTAATGCAGTTTAGAGTGATCGGATGACAGAAGTCACATTTAGGTGCCAGGTGTAACTGAGGCCGTAGATGCTTCATATCCATTACTTTTAATGTTTTATATAACATTACGAAATGCGCGTTTATTTCTGTGTTGCAGGGGCAGTCAAGAAATGGAACGGCAAGGCCACAGAACATGACATAAGCAGAGCTGTGGGAGACCACCTCAAGCCCCTGGTAGAACCGGGGGTGGTGTTTACCACTCCACCAGCAGAGCTGTGGGAGACCACCTCAAGCCCGTGGTAGAGCCGGGGGTGGTGTTTACCACTCCACCAGCAGAGCTGTGGGAGACCACCTCAAGCCCCTGGTAGAGCCGGGGGTGGTGTTTACCACTCCACCAGCAGAGCTGTGGGAGACCACCTCAAGCCCCTGGTAGAGCCGGGGGTGGTGTTTACCACTCCACCAGCAGAGCTGTGGGAGACCACCTCAAGCCCCTGGTAGAGCCGGGGGTGGTGTTTACCACTCCACCAGCAGAGCTGTGGGAGACCACCTCAAGCCCCTGGTAGAGCCGGGGGTGGTGTTTACCACTCCACCAGGCCTTCAGCAGGCTGGAAAAGTGATACTGTTTTTCATACTAAGACGGACCAAGAGTCTGTTGATTGGTCATTGGGTTCATTTGTTGAAATCAAATCAAGCTTTATTTATACAGCACATTTCAGACATGATGCAACACAATGGCTTCACACGAAAAAATTAGAAAATTAAAATAAACAGAAATATTTAGTACACAACAAACAAAAGACTAATGAACATTCTAAGGAAATTCCATTAAAACACTAATTGGATGCAATATCCAACCCAAAATATTAGCTTGTTTTTTAGAAGGGGTTCTGAAAGACACTATGGGGGTGTCCACTGGAAATTGACTAGTAACAACAACTGGGACCTAAAAGACACCCACCATGAGACCCACTAAATCTGCCCAAGAAGAGGAAAACAAAAGAAAAACCCACAACAAACTTAAAGACAGGAAGCAAACCAAAAAGGTGGAGCAACTAAAGGTGTTGACTCTCCACATCTATCAAGACAACTGGAGCACTGGGCCAGACACTCTTAAATATAACCTGGACCAGCTCAGGTGAAACACCTTCCCACTAACGAGATGGACAAGCCAGCACAGGTGTAACACGGGTGTAACACATACTGACTAACAAGGTGACACCAATCAGTGCGTCCTACGTGCTAACGAGCTAATGAGCTAGCCATGCTAACGTGCTGACGAGCTAGACGTGCTGACGAGCTAGACGTGCTAACGAGCTAGACGTGCTAACGAGCTATACGTGCTAAAGTCCAACCTCAAAACATAAATGGAAAAGCCAAAGTCTGTAACACCTTCCCCTTAGGACAACAAATATATTTTATATTTATGACTCAATTTATTAGGATTGTTAATAAAATTGATTATAGACCGATTTATTATACTGCGTCCATGTGTATAAGCTGCAAGTACGTTGAAATTAAATAGTTTTCTTTTCAACTTTCAAGTAAAACCAAACTTATATTGTACGTCGGTCATAGTCTTATTTTCAGTGACATTTTGCTAGGTGGGATATCCCCAAAGTCACAGTTTAAACGTGTCCAAATCAATAGTCCAAATGCAGAAACAGTTTGTGATAAATTGAAAACCTAAACATAAAATGTACTATATACACTAACATATGCCACAATAATCATATTACTTAAACAAGCACTTTATAAACTGCACAAGCACCAAAAACGCTGTTGTTTTGACAAGTAGCAATACATCACTGATACCGATTAGGGGGGAAAATCAGGTTGTATGTGCTGTTGAAACTAACACAACTAAAAAAACACATGGAAATGGGAGATATATTTTACCTCTCTGGTTAGAGGACAACCTGCAGAAAACAGTCAGCTACATTTTGGAGTGATGCATTTAAATTTAGGGGTCGCTAAACAAAGGAACACAACACTTATTTGTAATCACTCATCGATATCATGTTGAAATCAATTGTGCGGAGAGGAGGGAGATGAGGTTGCATGTCCTGTTAAAACTAACAGCTCAAAAACCACATGGAATCTGGGAATAATGTGAACATCCCTGGTTAGAGGACAATTTATAGAAAACAGCTCGCTACATTTTGAAGTGTTGCATTTTGATTCAAGTGGGTCACCAACATGGTATGTGTAACACAGCTCTTTTTGTGTCACTTTTTTGTTAAATCACATGAATAGTACTCTTTCAAGAGCCTGGATTTTTCCTAAGGCTGAAATCAATTGAATGGGGCAAACGTTTAGGGTTCTACATTGTGAAATTCCTAAAAATACTCCTTCTACATTGTTAAAAACGTTCTACAATGTGACATTAATTCATTGATATCATGAAACAACTCCTTCATGTATGTATTTTCTGATGTTTGATCAGAGATCTTTTATCAGAGTATCTCTTGTCACATTGATCACAGCTATACGATTTCTCTCCTGTGTGTTCTCTCTGGTGTAGAGTCAGATTGCCAGATCGACCAAAACTCTTCCCACATTGAACACAGCTGTAAGGTTTCTCTCCTGTGTGTATTCTCTGGTGCACTGTCAGCTCTCCAGATCGACCAAAACTCTTTCCACATTGATTACAGGTATAAGGTTTCTCTCCTGTGTGTGTTCTCTGGTGTATACAGTAATCCCTCGTTTATCGCGGGGGTTACGTTCCGAAAATGACCCGCGATAAGTGAAATCCGCGAAATAGATTTTTTTTTTTTTTTTACAATTAGCAACTATTACATGTATACAAATACAGTGACTCACGTGTAGGCCGTTTCACTGCTCTTCAGACTGGGCCGCTGCATCCTGACTGCGCTCTGCAGTGTTCTCTTCTTCTGAAGCCCGCGGTGCAGGTGTGTTTGTTCGGGAGAAGAACATAGTGATAGGCAGCTGTTGTCGCTCTTTTTTCTTCTTTGCAAAAAGATCCTTGTACACCGACATGCCACCATCGATTACGTTGGAGAACTGTAATGAACGGCTCATCAAAGGGTCCCATTCCTCAGCTACTCGCTTAAGTTCAGTGGCCATTCGCACCATGGTTGCTAAGCGACCAAGCGTTAGTCCTTCCTCCTCATCTCTCGTGTCCTCTTCTCCCTCTTCTCTTTCATCGTCGCTTTGTGGCTTTGTCATTTCTGCCAGCTCTGCATCGGTCAGCGGCTGTGCGTCTCCATCAATCAGGGCGTTTATGTCATCCGGACTCATGTCATTAAAGCCGTCTCCTCCAATCTGTTTAGCCAGATTCACAGCTGTTTCTACGGCAGAGTGGTGGACCTCGTCAAGCGAGCCTCCGGTTGCGTTTTGCACTGCCTCTGGCCATAGTTTTTTCCAGCAGGCCTTCAGAGTTTCCGTTTTCATTTCCTGAATGGCCCTCTGAATGTTTTGGAGACACGATGCGATGGTGTATCCACGCCAGTAGTCCTTCAGTGAGAAATCTTGATCCGAGTCCATAGCGTCAACAAGATGTTGCAGGGTGTTGCGCGTATAGAGAGCCTTGAAAGCACGGATGACTCCTTGGTCCATGGGCTGAATCAGGGATGTAGTGTTTGGCGGCAGAAATTCGATTTGCACACCATCATATGCCAAATCATTACCGTGACCTCCGGCGTTGTCAAGGAGCAGAAGCACTTTAAAGTTCAGTCCCTTTCCTCTCAAATAACACTTGACCTCCGGGATGAAACAGTTTTTGAACCAATCCAGATTGAGCGCTTTTGTCATCCAAGCCTTTGCATTGTACATCCAGTAAACAGGCAAATCATCCTTATTTTTGTTTTTCAGCGCCCTGGGATTTTTAGACCTGTAAATCAGCCCCGGTTTAATCATGAAACCTGCGGCATTTCCGCACATAGCCAGGGTCAAACGGTCTTTGTGAACTTTAAATCCTGGGGCTTTGGCTTCTTCCTGCATGATGAAGGTGCGGGAGGGCATTCGTTTCCAAAATAAGGCAGTCTCATCCATGTTAAAAACTTGTTCGGGCTTATATCCCCCCTCCTCAATGATCGCCTTGAATTTATTGTTCACGAAGGCTTCTGCCTCAGCGGTATCCGCAGACGCCATCTCACCGTGCAGACAAACATTTTTAAGTCCAAAGCGTTTCTTAAACTTTTCAAACCAGCCCTTGCTTGCATTAAATGCGCTTGGCACTTTGTCAGCAGCACTTGCTGGGGGCCTGGCATCCTCTCCCACTGTGTCAGCAGCACTTGCTGAGGGCCCGGCATCCTCTCCCTCTTCCCCGTCACTGACAGCAAAGTTTTCATACAGCATTCTCGCTTTTGTGCAGATAACGTTTGTATCCAGGGTTATGTTTTTTTTCCTGCAGTCATTAATCCACAGAGCTAATGCCGTCTCCATCCGTACCATGGTCTTGTTGCGGACAGTTACAACCCTTTTTGCATTCGTATTAAAATTGACTGCTGCTGTCGTCCTTATGTCTTTTTCCTCCTTCTTTATGTAACGAACGGAAGATTCATTGATTCCGTAATGGCGAGCAACGGCTGCATAGCTTTTACCTTCCCTTAGCATGTCCAGAAGTTTAACTTTATCTGAGATAGGTAGCATCTTCCGCCGTTTGGGCCCATCCGCAGTAGTCAGATTGCCAGATGTAGTAAAACTCTTCCCACATTGATCACAGCTGTAAGGTTTCTCTCCTGTGTGTGTTCTCTGGTGTATAGTCAGATTGCTAGATGTAGTAAAACTCTTCCCACATTGACCACAGCTATTAGGCTTCTCTCCTGTGTGTATTCTCTGGTGCCTTGTCAGATGGCCAGATGTAGTAAAACTCTTCCCACATTGATCACAGCTGTAAGATTTCTCTCCTGTGTGTGTTCTCTGGTGTAATACCAGATGGCCAGATTGACCAAAACACTTCCCACATTGACCACAGCTGTAAGGTTTCTCTCCTGTGTGTGTTCTCTGGTGTTGAGTCAGAGTCCCATATGCAGCAAAACTCTTCCCACATTGATCACAGCAAAAAGGTTTCTCTCCTGTGTGTGTTCTCTGGTGTAGAGTCAGAGAGCCAGATGCAGTAAAACTCTTCCCACATTGATCACAGCTACAAGGTTTCTCTCCTGTGTGTGTTCTCTGGTGTACTGTCAGATGGCTTGATGTAGTAAAACTCATTCCACATTGACCACAGCTATAAGGTTTCTCTCCTGTGTGTACTCGCTGGTGTATTTTAAGTTCTGATGAAGATTTGCAACCTTTCCCACAGTCAGAGCAGCAATGAGATTTCTTCCCTGTGGGTCTCTGCTGGTGTTTCTGGAGGAGTTCTGATGTGGAGAGACTCTTCTCTGCCTCGTCAGCATCATGAGGTTGTTGAGGCTCCCCAGAGGATCCACGATAGTCCCATCTCTCTCCTGTGTGAACAAAAAAGTCAGACAGATGATTGAAGGCCCACAACAGCGGCAATTCACTGTAAAAGGTGATGCCAACAGCATAACCATGATGTTGTACAACAATTGATGTCTGTAATGAATGTTAAAATTATTTGACAATTGTCTTAAAAGAAGCAAGAAGTCATATTTTGTCTTGTTTTCACATTAGTAGTAACATCTAAGATTGTAGACTATAAATTAGTTATTCATGTTCTTGAGACTTTTGGTCTCCAATATTGGCCCTGTGTAGCTAAAATTGCAGCACGAGGGCGATGCATAAACAATCTGGTTGTAGAAACTCCTCCCTGCTAGTTATGGCTGTAGTGTATCTGGTAATGAGGAAACCACTAGTTATGGATGTAGTATATCTGGTAATGAGGAAACCACTAGTTATGGATGTAGTATATCTGGTAATGAGGAAACCGCTAGTTATGGATGTAGTATATCTGGTAATGAGGAAACCGCTAGTTATGGATGTAGTATATCTGGTAATGAGGAAACCACTAGTTATGGATGTAGTATATCTGGTAATGAGGAAACCACTAGTTATGGATGTAGTATATCTGGTAATGAGGAAACCACTAGTTATGGGTGTAGTATATCTGCTAATGAGGAAACCACTAGTTATGGATGTAGAACTATCTGCTAATGAGGAAACCACTAGTTATGGACGTAGTATATCTGGTAATGAGGAAACCACTAGTTATGGATGTAGTATATCTGGTAATGAGGAAACCACTAGTTATGGATGTAGTATATCTGGTAATGAGGAAACCACTAGTTATGGGTGTAGTATATCTGCTAATGAGGAAACCACTAGTTATGGATGTAGAACTATCTGCTAATGAGGAAACCACTAGTTATGGACGTAGTATATCTGGTAATGAGGAAACCACTAGTTATGGATTTAGTATATCTGCATAGAGCAAAAATGGTGAGCCAAGATTTTAGTTTTTCCACAATGTATTCTGAATATTACAGCACAAGATCAGGAGTGCTACTCAAGGAAACTCACATTAAGCTCTGTGTCTATTCACTAATTCACCACCATGGGGGAAAACTCAGGGGAGTTCTCATAGGCGGACAGCAAAAATAGCCTCCATTTCCAGGTTAGAGTGCATTTCACACTACTTTGGATTATAACTGTAAGGCTCGTTTGAATGTCCTGATTGATATGTTTGTGTTATTGTCTAAAATGTACTACTTTATATTTAAAAACGACTTCAACCAGTAAAATGCTCTTTGGCTCCATCAGCCTGACAATGAGGGTTTGTACACGAAGTGTTGAACAAATTGGCCCATAACTTCACCTAACAACAACACAGACCTAGGACTATAAATAATTTAATATTTCAGGTGAAACATGGAAACTAAAATGTCTTTGTCATGACATTTCATAACCTGAACACCAGATAATTTTGTGAATAATCCCACTAGGCTACTCTGTAATGGGTTGTCATTCTAAATGTCCTGAATAAAGGAAAATAGCTCTGTGTTTTGTATAATAGTCTATCCATCAAGGAACAGTTCTCTACACATTATGAGCTAAGTATCTCTGTGTCCAAACAGACTAACGAGGCCCTACAGTAAATCAATCAGACAATAACATTATAAACATCAATTTGTTAGGGATGTTGGATCCAACATGGAGCACGGCATAACTGTCTTTACCAGAGTAATGAATGAAGAAGCACTTTGGTTGTTGTTGCATGTCGTGATGTTTGTAATTTGACTGTCAAAATTGTCCGACAGCAAGATCCAGTATTTACGTTGAAGTTTATCATAAGCTGACTATAACTACTGTTCCCTGAAGGAGGGAAACTAGGTTTTCATAATGCTGACCCAAACGGATACTAAATGAAACAGCCCCTGGCAGACCACCCAGACCTGACCCCGCAAGATACGCCAGTTTTGTCAATTTATTAAATTGTCGTTCATTTGAAACACTCCTGTCAATGTTGAGTAAGGACGCACACCTGATTGCGCATATAGAAGTAGGATTAGTCTACCTGGCCTGCACACAAATGTAGGCCAATAAATGTGCCCATTTGGGGATGTCTGATAGTACTTCTCATTGTCTTAACGCTGCACCACTAATGAGTTGTGGAGCTTCTCAAAGTAATTTTTTCTTCACCTCAAACAGCAAGTAAACAAAGTCTTAATGAAATCAATTGCGAATGACAATAGTTCCTCAAAGTATTTTCGTAAAATATTTCCAGCTCTTGCCCTTTCACTTGATTGGTTACACTTCTCCTTCCCCCATCCCTCAGCTGTTTACCAAACCAAGTCTCTGGGCAGCCATTTTGTTGCTGTTTAAAAAATCCACACAACCCAGCAATCTGCAGTTCAAACAATAACAAATCTGTCATTCCACCACTGTTTTGGTAATAAGATGATTATGGGGTTGGAGAAATGTAACTAGAGACAGACAGACCTATGGATGCAAGGACTGACTATCCAAGATATCAACATTATAGTTTTAACCATGTTGAGGCTATACAGTGTTGATTTACATTGTTTCTAAACATTGGAGTAAAAAAAGCTTATTTGGGGTTCTGATGGGCACAACAGTTGAACTAAGCTCATGAGGCATGTGTTATATTCTTCAAGAATCAATGGCTATAAATAAACAATTTAAAAGTCACAATATGGATGTAGCAATTGCAGATTTCCCCTTTAACACCACACATCAGTTCAACAACTGCAGAGTTTGTGTCTCTGTTTTTAAGACAGTACTTACTAGTGTTAATCAGGGAACGGTTTCCCAAAACCATCTTATGGCTAAGTTCATCGTTAGAACCATTGGATGCCTTAAGATGTGTTTGGGAAACCGGGCCCAGATATCCAGTTTCCTCCTCCTCCTTTTTCGATGTAACAGTCATCTCTTCCTCCTCCTCTTTCACTCCATAAACTGCATCCTCCTCCTCTTTCACTCTGAACGCGTCTTCCTCTTCTTTCACTGAAACGTCTTTCTCTTCTTCTTTCACTGTAACAGCCCCACCCTCTACTTCTTGTTTTACTGTGATATCCTCATCTCCTTTAGCAGGAGAGTAGCTTAGTGACCGCATGGTCGGGGATGTTAGCTAGCTAGGCTAATGCTAACTTAACAAGCCCGCTTGCTGACTAATAACAACACCGTAAATATTAAATTAAATCGGATAACTAACTAGACGATAGAAGTGGGTTTAAAACACAGTGGCTAATATACACTAAAGCGTCTAAAGAGCTATATTTGTTCGGCTATTTTGTCTAGCAAGCTACCGAGGTGTCTGACGAACTGTTGCTGCTGCTGAAAGAAACGTTCCGTCCACTAGATTATACGTCACACCAACAGCGTCGCCTTAAATTTCTAGACCGCCATCTGCTGACTGGAATGGGTAACGCAGTTGAGTAAAATGTATATTATATCTTCAGACAACAAGTTAAAGTGTAGGGAGCATTAGTTTTTACTCACCAGTGTAACAATACAGTGTGGTTAAAGACTTAGTAAGCTAGTTGTAGTCACGATATGGTTACCTATAAGTGCAAACAGTTATGTTTTTGCGTTATTACATATTTTTTTTTACTTATTTCGGGAAATCTTCTAAACTACCCACAATGCACTATTTCCCAAGGTCATATGGATAATCTACTCTGTGCTACTGAGTTTGTATGCCAGTGTAACGGTGTAACGGTGAATGAAGCTACATGTTTTAAATATATTTAACCTTTATTTAACTAGGCAAGTCAGTTAAGAACAAATTCTTATTTACATTGACGGCCAACCACGGCCAAACCCTAACCCAGACGATGCTGGGCCAATTGTGCGCTGCCCTATGGGACTCCCACTCACGGCCTGTTATGATACAGCCTGGATTTGAACCAGGGTCTGTAGTGACGCCTCTAGCACTGAGGTGCCGTACCGTAGACCACTGCGCTGCTCGTGTGTTTACATTACACTCGGTGTAATACACTCAGTGATAAAGGTATGGGATTCTGGGTAATCTACAGCAAATTTTTTGAGAATTTGAAAATTGAGTGGTCCTGGGATAGAAATGTATAAAGTTGACATTACATCCTAAAAGCCACGTTTTAAATCATACATTAGCAATTTATGTTTTAGGAACTACTGTTGTTGGTTTGGTGTCAAATAAGCCTCTCTTTATATGTTATTTGCCAAATCTCAGTTTTCCATGTGGGTTTTATGCTAAAGTTCCCTCTTTCAAGTTGGTATCTAACTGGAAAATGCATCTTCTTTAGGAGTGCTATTTTTACCCTGTCGACTACTGATCATTCATCCACACTGTGTGTCTCATCAATGCAGGTCATTAATGACAAATGTATAAAGTATATGTTTTATAAACTAATGAACACCAGCCAGTTTATCAGCCCGGTTTTGTTAGTTTAGATGTATTATACTTCTTCGCCACCAGAGGGGGACATTGAGTCATTTTCCAGGCTAATTTTATATATTTTGATAGTAAAATGGATGACAGTTTATTCTGATGTAGTGAATATGAGACCCTTTTTGTTTTGTCAACTTTTCGATGGGGATGTTATGTTTGATACCGGAGGTACGAGGCCTTGAAAGCATTAAACTTCAAAGCAGTGTGCTGATGCCTGTATCACTTTATCAGCAGCACGTGATCAATGACGTCTGAAGATTCGTTTAATCGAACAACCACCTGACTGGTTTGGTATTGGGCTGGTTCGACACTGCTGGCGACAGTCAGCATTGATCAATGACTTCTGAAGGTTAATTTTCTCCCATCATTCTGTTTGTCTCTGATCTTTTGATCTGCAAACACGTTTAGGTTTTGTTAGTTTGGTTCTAAATGGTCTCGGTGCTGGCTGGCTACGCTTGTTAGGCTAATAGCTAGTTGGCTAAATAGCTCATGTTAGCTGGCCCGGCTAAGATAACTGCATATAGCTAATGTTAGCTGGCTGGCTAAGATAACTGCATATAGCTAACGTTAGCTGGCTGGCTAAGATAACTGCATATAGCTAATGTTAGCTGGCTGGCTAAGATAACTGCATATAGCTAATGTTAGCTGGCTGGCTAAGATAACTGCATATAGCTAATGTTAGCTGGCTGGCTAAGATAACTGCATATAGCTAACGTTAGCTGGCTGGCTAAGATAACTGCATATAGCTAATGTTAGCTGGCTGGCTAAGATAACTGCATATAGCTAACGTTAGCTGGCTGGCTAAGATAACTGCATATAGCTAATGTTAGCTGGCTGGCTAAGATAACTGCATATCGCTAATGTTAGCTGGCTGGCTAAGATAACTGTATATAGCTAACGTTAGCTGGCTGGCTAAGATAACTGTATATATCTAACGTTCTTTGATATTTGGTTAGATGTTGTTATGTATTTCCAAAACTGTGGTTTACTTTAATCACTCAAGTCATGAGCGCAAATGATTGGTTTAATTTGAAGTTCTACATGAAGTTATTTCTGTTATAGTTTACATCATATGGAATAGGCTGGTCCTCCATATTACATCACACCTGACTTTGGCATTCTTCTGAATTCTAATTGGTTTAATGTAATAACTCCAAAAATAGAACAGTGAGGTGTAACTTTGTATTGGAAATGTTGGAATTGTATTTTTAATTTAATTTAATATTTTATTTTATATTTTATAAACAATACAAAACATACACATACAAACAACAACATCATAGAAACATTAACTACATCACACCTGCCCAGACCCACTAGAACACACCTCCATCTCCATTAACTACATCACACCTGCCCAGACCCACTAGAACACACCTCCATCTCCATTAACTACATCACACCTACCCAGACCCACTAGAACACACCTCCATCTCCATTAACTACATCACACCTGTCCAGACCCACTAGAACACACCTCCATCTCCATTAACTACATCACACCTACCCAGACCCACTAGAACACACCTCCATCTCCATTAACTACATCACACCTGCCCAGACCCACTAGAACACATCTCCGTCTCCATTAACTACATCACACCTGCCCAGACCCACTAGAACACACCTCCGTCTCCATTAACTACATCACACCTGCCCAGACCCACTAGAACACACCTCCGTCTACATTAACTACATCACACCTGCCCAGACCCACTAGAACACATCTCCATCTCCATTAACTACATCACACCTGCCCAGACCCACTAGAACACACCTCCATCTCCATTAACTACATCACACCTGCCCAGACCCACTGGAACACAGCCAGCGCCCGCATCAGCACCATTTTATTTCTCTCCGTCACTTTAAACTTTTAGATAATAAAGCATTTGACCTTTCTTTTGAATTAACAACAGCGGATTGGTTGATTTCCAGGTTTTAATTAAGTATAATTTTTAAGATGATTTATGAGAAAAGTATCGTCAAACTCTGGGGTATCTCACTGCACCATCAAATGTCATGTTTTGAAATATACAGACAGACAGATTAAAAGTAATTTTACATTGTATAACTGTACTTCTGACAGCCAACTTTCTAACTCATAACTTTATGACATCATAACATTCCCAGAAGGATTATTGAGTCATTGTTAGTTTTACACTGAAGACATGACTCTGCCGTTGTGCTGTAGAATTTGTGAATTTTGTCTCTTGTATAATAAGGGACTATCATTTGTCCCAACATCACAGGACACAGACTTTGATGCAGTTAAAGACTTCCAAAAGTGTTTCCACAATTTAAGATCAACTGAGTTTTTTTAATGGGGTTTCTCCCTGTGCACCTGCCAATGTGAATCCTTTGAACGAGACAAGTTACCAGACAGGACATATTGCTAATGTTCTTCCCATTAATAACCTGAATGACAATTAACTTGTGGGCGGTGGTGGTGATGACGTCCTATTCGATGACGTCGTCCATCGGGATTCCCCAAAAAAGAAGACGCTCTGGATTGATCACTGGAGTCAGATGTGAAGGAGGAGGTTGATCATCAGGAGTCAGATGTGAAGGAGGAGGTTGATCATCAGGAGTCAGATGTGAAGGAGGAGGTTGATAATCAGGAGTCAGATGTGAAGGAGGAGGTTGATCATCAGGAGTCAGATGTGAAGGAGGAGGTTGATCATCAGGAGTCAGATGTGAAGGAGGAGGTTGATCATCAGGAGTCAGATGTGAAGGAGGAGGTTGATCATCAGGAGTCAGATGTGAAGGAGGAGGTTGATCATCAGGAGTCAGATGTGAAGGAGGAGGTTGATCATCAGGAGTCAGATGTGAAGGAGGAGGTTGATCATCAGGAGTCAGATGTGAAGGAGGAGGTTGATCATCAGGATTCAGATGTGAAGGAGGAGGTTGATCATCAGGAGTCAGATGTGAAGGAGGAGGTTGATCATCAGGAGTCAGATGTGAAGGAGGAGGTTGATCATCAGTGAACCTCTAGGATTGTGGCTGGGCTGGCGTTTACACTTCCAGCTTGGTCATATATTTTGATTCACTGAATGTTGATATTGTGAACCTATGTTATATATTTGTACCTCCTGTTTCATGAAGTGATGTCACAAAGTATTGCCCCTATATACACAGTGCATTCGGAAGTTTTCAGACCCCTTCACTTTTTCTACATTTTTTTACATTACAGCCTTATTCTAAAATTGATTAAATCTTTTTTTCCCCCTCATCAATCTACACACAATACCCAATAATGACATCACAATACCCCATAAGACATCACATTACCCAATAATGACATCACAATACCCCAAAATGACATCACATTACCCAATAATGACATCACAATACCCCATAATGACATCACATTACCCAATAATGACATCGCAATACCCCATAATGACATCACATTACCCAATAATGACATCACAATACCCCAAAATGACATCACATTACCCAATAATGACATCGCAATACCCCATAATGACATCGCAATAACCCATAATGACATCACATTACCCAATAATGACATCACAATACTCCATAATGACATCACAATACCCCATAATGACAAAGCAAAAACAGGTTTTTATAAATGATAAATGAAAAAATGTAATTTTCTTTCAAAAACAAGGACATTTCTAAGTGACCCTAAACTTTTGAACGGTAGAGTACGTCTACATGATGTATTGTTACACCATGTAGGAGCAGTATAGACCTAGTCTGTTCATTATATACATCTACATGACGTATTGTTACACCGTGTAGGAGCATTTTGACCTAGTCTGTTCATTATATACATCTACATGACGTATTGTTACACCGTGTAGGAGCAGTATAGACCTAGTCTGTTCACTATATACATCTACATGATGTATTGTTACACCATGTAGGAGCAGTATAGACCTAGTCTGTTCATTATATACATCTACATGATGTATTGTTACACCATGTAGGAGCAGTATAGACCTAGTCTGTTCATTATATACATCTATATGATGTATTGTTACACCATGTAGGAGCAGTATAGACCTAGTCTGTTCATTATATACATCTATATGATGTATTGTTACACCGTGTAGGAGCAGTATAGACCTAGTCTGTTCATTATATACATCTATATGATGTATTGTTACACCATGTAGGAGCAGTATAGACCTAGTCTGTTCATTATATACATCTACATGATGTATTGTTACACCGTGTAGGAGCAGTACAGACCTAGTCTGTTCATTATATACATCTACATGATGTATTGTTACACCATGTAGGAGCAGTATAGACCAAGTCTGTTCATTATATACATCTACATAATGTATTGTTACACCATGTAGGAGCAGTATAGACCTAGTCTGTTCATTATATACATCTACATGATGTATTGTAACACCATGTAGGAGCAGTATGGACCTAGTCTGTTCATTATATACATCTATATGATGTATTGTTACACCATGTAGGAGCAGTATAGACCTACAGTAGCTTGCTAATTATTTAGATGTAATATAACTTAATGAAACTGCTTTAAATATGTGGTAAACATTTTTTATTCGTACTAATCAATCAACACATTCCTGTCTTTGTATGTCTCAATATAATGGTATTATTTAATTACATCCATTTAAAATAATCTTTGTCTGAAAATAAAATATGATCCTCAACTGCGTTTCCCCTCCAGTCAGCAGACGGCGATGTGCGTCTTTCAGGCGACGCTGCCAGCGTGACGTATAATCTAGTGGACGGTTCTTCATAAACAGCTCGTCAACCACCTCGGTAGCTTGCTAGCCAACATAGCCGAAAGATTCAAGCTATTTACACGCTTTCGGTGTATATTAGCTACTGTGTTTTCGACACACTTAGGTCGTATCTAGTTGTTAACCTATTTAATATTACGTTATTTTGTATTAGTCAGCTACAGTAGCTGGCTGGTTAAATTAGCACTAGCCTAGTCGCTAATGATAGCTAGCTAGCTAACATCCCTGAACATGAGCTCACTAAACATCTCCCCTCTCGTTAAAGAAGAGGCGGTCTGCTGGACGGAGAAAGAAGCTCTGGGGCTAAACATTGTCGCGAAAGAGGAGAAGGAAGAAGAGGATGTGACAGTAAAACAAGAAGTAGAGGGTGAGGCTGTTACAGTGAAAGAAGAAGAGATAGACGTTTCAGTGAAAGAAGAGGAGGATGCCGTTTTTGAAGTGAAGAAGGAAGGGGAGATTACTGTCACATTGGAAGATGAAGAGGAGATAGGAGATCTGATTAACACCAGTAAGTACCGCCTTAAATTCGTTTTTAACTTTGGATATTCAGAGTTGGCTCGTCAATACCTCTTCAACGGAGGGCCCTGGATGATGACAGATATGTCTAGAATCAGACGACGTAGAGAACAAGCTACCCCTTGTTTTCTCTGTTCCGTTTCCAAAAAGTGACATATCATATATATTTGAGAAGGGTCTATCTGCTGACCGCAGACTGGGGGGCACGGCATGTAGTGATGATTTACTGCACACCGTGCCCCCCAATAGTGCCATTTGAGAGTTGGGTTGGCTACACCAAAGATTATGGATATACTGACAAGATGTCTCTCCGCCCTAACAAGGGGAGTCGTTGTCCACAAAGCGGCACTGTGGGTTGTCTAGCTCCCGCCTATCCTTTCTTTGGATTGGTGGATTCATCTTATTATTGTAATCTATTGTTTATATTCTATGAGGGTGGTTGACGTCAACCGCCTGTATTCAATGGAGAGAGATGCTAAGCTACTAGCATGAATATGCATAGCGATCTGGAGACAACTCCTATAGTGTTTTTATCAAAGTTGTCGGTATGTCACGTGTCCACATAACAACTTAATCATTACAAAACTTCTGTTGGATCAAGTAAACCTCACGTAGCAAATAAGCTATTCATTTTGTTGTTGACCAAATTCGACACTTTCCACATTGCGTTGATAATTGTTTCTACTTGGATACAACCTACTGTAGCCTACTGGCATGACCTAGAGAGATACAACCTACTGTAACCTACTGGCATGACCTAGAGAGATACAACCTACTGTAACCTACTGGCATGACCTAGAGAGTTACAATCTACTGTAACCTACTGGCATGACCTAGAGAGTTACAATCTACTGTAGCCTACTGGCATGACCTAGAGAGTTACAACCTACTGTAGCCTACAGGTATGACCTAGAAAGCTAAAGTTTTTAAATTCCTGGATTTTAAATTAATATTTTCCATAATAATGATAATATCTTCCTATCCACATCTCGTCGTTCTCTCTATATATAGATCATTTGGACTGAGAGCTAATATAGAACTGCTGCTCTGGTATTATGTTTATACACAACATCTGGTGGATTTGGGTGTTTAATGTCTTTTAAGGATTCAGGATTGCTGCTATCCTGAATAAAGAGCCATGTAAATCCTCATCAATCTACACACACAATACCCCATAATGCTATCACAATACCCCATAATGCTATTACAATACCCCATAATGCTATTATAATACCCCATAATGCTATCACAATACCCCATAATGCTATCACAATACCCCATAATGCTATCACAATACCCCATAATGCCATCACAATACCCCATAATGCTATCACAATACCCCATAATGCCATCACAATACACCCATAATGCCATCACAATACCCCATAATGCCATCACAATACCCCATAATGCTATCACAATACCCCATAATGCTATCACAATACCCCATAATGCTATCACAATACCCCATAATGCTATCACAATACCCCATAATGCTATTACAATACCCCATAATGCTATTACAATACCCCATAATGCTATCACAATACCCCATAATGCTATTACAATACCCCATAATGCTATTACAATACCCCATAATGCTATCACAATACCCCATAATGCTATTACAATACCCCATAATGCTATCACAATACCCCATAATGCTATTACAATACCCCATAATGCTATTACAATACCCCAGAATGCTATCACAATACCCCAGAATGCTATTACAATACCCCATAATGCCATCACAATACCCCATAATGCTATTACAATACCCCATAATGCTATCACAATACCCCATAATGCTATTACAATACCCCATAATGCTATTACAATACCCCAGAATGCTATTACAATACCCCAGAATGCTATTACAATACCCCATAATGCCATCACAATACCCCATAATGCCATCACAATACCCCGTAATGCTATTACAATACCCCAGAATGCTATCACAATACCCCATAATGCTATTACAATACCCCATAATGCTATTACAATACCCCATAATGCTATCACAATACCCCATAATGCTATCACAATACCCCATAATGCTATCACAATACCACATAATGTTATTACAATACCCCATAATGCTATCACAATACCCCATAATGCTATCACAATACCCCATAATGCTATCACAATACCCCATAATGCTATTACAATACCCCATAATGCTATTACAATACCCCATAATGCCATCACAATACCCCATAATGCTATCACAATACCCCATAATGCTATCACAATACCCCATAATGCTATTACAATACCCCATAATGCCATTACAATACCCCATAATTCCATCACAATACCCCATAATGCTATTACAATACCCCATAATGCTATTACAATACCCCATAATGCTATCACAATACCCCATAATGCTATCACAATACCCCATAATGCTATCACAATACCCCATAATGCTATCACAATACCCCATAATGCTATCACAATACCCCATAATGCTATCACAATACCCCATAATTCCATCACAATACCCCATAATGCTATCACAATACCCCATAATGCTATCACAATACCCCATAATGCTATCACAATACCCCATAATGCTATCACAATACCCCATAATGCTATCACAATACCCCATAATGCCATTACAATATCCCATAATGCCATCACAATACCCCATAATTCCATCACAATACCCCATAATGCTATTACAAGACCCCATAATGCTATTACAATAACCCATAATGCCATTACAATACCCCATAATGCTATCACAATACCCCATAATGCCATTACAATACCCCATAATGCTATCACAATACCCCATAATGCTATTACAATACCCCATAATGCTATTACAATACCCCATAATGCTATCACAATACCCCATAATGCTATTACAATACCCCATAATGCTATTACAATACCCCATAATGCTATCACAATACCCCATAATGCTATTACAATACCCCATAATGCTATTACAATACCCCAGAATGCTATCACAATACCCCAGAATGCTATTACAATACCCCATAATGCCATCACAATACCCCATAATGCTATTACAATACCCCATAATGCTATCACAATACCCCATAATGCTATTACAATACCCCATAATGCTATTACAATACCCCAGAATGCTATCACAATACCCATAATGCTATTACAATACCCCATAATGCCATCACAATACCCCATAATGCTATTACAATACCCCAGAATGCTATCACAATACCCCATAATGCTATTACAATACCCCATAATGCTATTACAATACCCCATAATGCTATCACAATACCCCATAATGCTATCACAATACCCCATAATGCTATCACAATACCACATAATGCTATTACAATACCCCATAATGCTATCACAATACCCCATAATGCTATCACAATACCCCATAATGCTATCACAATACCCCATAATGCTATTACAATACCCCATAATGCTATTACAATACCCCATAATGCCATCACAATACCCCATAATGCTATCACAATACCCCATAATGCTATCACAATACCCATAATGCTATCACAATACCCCATAATGCCATTACAATACCCCATAATTCCATCACAATACCCCATAATGCTATTACAATACCCCATAATGCTATTACAATACCCCATAATGCTATTACAATACCCCATAATGCTATTACAATACCCCATAATGCTATCACAATACCCCATAATGCTATCACAATACCCCATAATGCTATCACAATACCCCATAATGCTATCACAATACCCCATAATGCTATCACAATACCCCATAATTCCATCACAATACCCCATAATGCTATCACAATACCCCATAATGCTATCACAATACCCCATAATGCTATCACAATACCCCATAATGCTATCACAATACCCCATAATGCTATTACAATACCCCATAATGCCATTACAATATCCCATAATGGCATCACAATACCCCATAATTCCATCACAATACCCCATAATGCTATTACAAGACCCCATAATGCTATTACAATAACCCATAATGCCATTACAATACCCCATAATGCTATCACAATACCCCATAATGCCATTACAATATCCCATAATTCCATCACAATACCCCATAATGCTATTACAATACCCCATAATGCTATTACAATACCCCATAATGCTATTACAATACCCCATAATGCCATTACAATATCCCATAATTCATCACAATACCCCATAATGCCATCACAATATCCCATAATTCCATCACAATACCCCATAATGCTATTACAATACCCCATAATGCTATTACAATACCCCATAATGCTATTACAATACCCCATAATGCCATCACAATACCCCATAATGCTATCACAATACCCCATAATGCTATTACAATACCCCATAATGCCATTACAATATCCCATAATTCCATCACAATACCCCATAATGCTATTACAATACCCCATAATGCTATCACAATACCCCATAATGCTATCACAATACCCCATAATGCTATAACAATACCCCATAATGCTATCACAATACCCCATAATGCTATTACAATACCCTATAATGCTATTACAATACCCCATAATGCTATCACAATACCCCATAATGCTATCACAATACCCCATAATGCTATTACAATACCCCAGAATGCTATTACAATACCCCAGAATGCTATTACAATACCCCATAATGCTATCACAATACCCCATAATGCTATCACAATACCCCATAATGCTATCACAATACCCCATAATGCCATCACAATACCCCATAATGCTATCACAATACCCCATAATGCTATCACAATACCCCATAATGCCATCACAATACCCCATAATGCCATCACAATACCCATAATGCTATCACAATACCCCATAATGCTATTACAATACCCCATAATGCTATCACAATACCCCATAATGCTATCACAATACCCATAATGCTATCACAATACCCCATAATGCTATCACAATACCCCATAATGCTATCACAATACCCCATAATGCTATCACAATACCCCATAATGCTATCACAATACCCCATAATGCTATCACAATACCCCATAATGCTATCACAATACCCCATAATGCCATTACAATACCCCATAATGCCATTACAATATCCCATAATTCCATCACAATACCCCATAATGCTATTACAAGACCCCATAATGCCATTACAATACCCCATAATGCTATCACAATACCCCATAATGCCATTACAATATCCCATAATTCCATCACAATACCCCATAATGCTATTACAATACCCCATAATGCTATTACAATACCCCATAATGCCATTACAATATCCCATAATTCCATCACAATACCCCATAATGCCATTACAATACCCCATAATGCCATTACAATACCCCATAATGCTATTACAATACCCCATAATGCTATCACAATACCCCATAATGCTATCACAATACCCCATAATGCTATCACAATACCCCATAATGCTATCACAATACCCCATAATGCTATTACAATACCCCATAATGCTATCACAATACCCCATAATGCTATTACAATACCCCATAATGCTATCACAATACCCCATAATGCTATTACAATACCCCATAATGCTATCACAATACCCCATAATGCCATCACAATACCCCATAATGCTATCACAATACCCCATAATGCTATCACAATACCCCATAATGCCATCACAATACCCCATAATGCCATCACAATACCCCATAATGCTATTACAATACCCCATAATGCCATTACAATATCCCATAATTCCATCACAATACCCCATAATGCTATTACAATACCCCACAATGCTATCACAATACCCCATAATGCTATCACAATACCCCATAATGCTATCACAATTCCCCATAATGCTATCACAATACCCCATAATGCTATCACAATACCCCATAATGCTATTACAATACCCCATAATGCTATCACAATACCCCATAATGCTGTTACAATACCCCATAATGCTATCACAATACCCCATAATGCTATTACAATACCCCATAATGCTATTACAATACCCCATAATGCTATCACAATACCCCATAATGCTATCACAATACCCCATAATGCTATCACAATACCCCATAATGCTATTACAATACCCCATAATGCTATTACAATACCCCATAATGCCATTACAATATCCCATAATTCCATCACAATACCCCATAATGCTATGACAATACCCCATAATGCTATCACAATACCCCATAATGCTATCACAATACCCCATAATGCTATCACAATACCCCATAATGCTATTACAATACCCCATAATGCTATTACAATACCCCATAATGCTATTACAATACCCCATAATGCTATCACAATACCCCATAATGCTATCACAATACCCCATAATGCTATCACAATACCCCATAATGCCATTACAATATCCCATAATTCCATCACAATACCCCATAATGCTATTACAATACCCCATAATGCTATCACAATACCCCATAATGCTATCACAATACCCCATAATGCTATCACAATACCCCATAATGCTATTACAATACCCCATAATGCTATTACAATACCCCATAATGCTATTACAATACCCCATAATGCTATCACAATACCCCATAATGCTATCACAATACCCCATAATGCCATCACAATACCCCATAATGCCATCACAATACCCCATAATGCTATTACAATACCCCATAATGCCATTACAATATCCCATAATTCCATCACAATACCCCATAATGCTATTACAATACCCCATAATGCTATCACAATACCCCATAATGCCAAAGCAAAAACAGGTTTAGATTTTTTGCTAATGTATTAAAACTATTCCCCAGGATAACTAGTCTTAGTAATGTAAGATCCCAGGATAACTAGTCTCAGAGTAATGTAAGATCCCAGGATAACTAGTCTCAGAGTAATGTAAGATCCCAGGATAACTAGTCTCAGAGTAATGTAAGTCTCAGATAGTTTTAACCCATTACAGTCTAAGCCCTGTCTGAGGGGGAGGTTCTTCTAAGCTATATGGAATTGTTTTAAGGTTTAAACAACATGAAGGGCTTCCCCTGTATTGTACTGTTTAAAGAAGGTTATACCAAGGATAATTTTGCTATTTGATTTTGAACTGTAAGACCCATGTTAGTATCAACAAAAAACATTAGTCCATACTGCTGTAACCCATGGTAACACATTGGATAACATTCACAACATGGAAAAACAGTAACCATAGTAACGCATTGGATAACATTCACAACATGGAACAACAGTAACCATAGTAACACATTGGATAACATTCACATCATGGAACAACAGTAACCATAGTAACACATTGGATAACATTCACAACATGGAACAACAGTAACCATAGTAACACATTGGATAACATTCACATAATGGAACAACAGTAACCATAGTAACACATTGGATAACATTCACAACATGGAACAACAGTAACCATAGTAAAACATTGGATAACATTCACAACATGGAACAACAGTAACCATAGTAACACATTGGATAACATTCACAACAGTGAACAACAGTAACCATAGTAACACATTAGATAACATTCACAACATGGAACAACAGTAACCATAGTAACACATTGGATAACATTCACAACATGGAACAACAGTAACCATAGTAACACATTGGATAACATTCACAACATGGAACAACAGTAACCATAGTAACACATTGGATAACATTCACAACATGGAACAACAGTAACCATAGTAACATTGTTTCTCCCAGAACATCTAAAGGAAGTTTGTTCTGAAGTGTCTGTCTGATATCTAAGAGATGTAAAAAATTATATCTATATTTTTACATGTCTTTAAGTCTTTAACCCCCTTTTTGTCACTTGTCTTTCCACATTTTGTTACATTACAGCCTTATTCTACAATGGATTAAATAAATAAAAATCCTCATCAGTCTACACACAATACCCCGTAATGACAAAGAGAAAATAGGTTTGGAGAAAAAATGTCACATTTATTAAAAATAAAAAACAGAAATACCTTATTTACATAAGTATTCAGACCCTTTGCTATGAGACTTGAAATTGACCTCAGGTGCATACTGTTTCCATTGATCATTGTTGAGATGTTTCTACAACTTGATTGGAGTCCACCTGTGGTAAATTCAATTGATTGACATGATTTGGAAAGGCACGCACCTGTCTGGCTACCACAGCGTTCTGAAGCGATACGCCATCCCATCTGGTTTGGCTTAGTGGGACTATCATTTGTTTTTCAACAGGACAATGACCCAACACACCTCCAGGCTGTGTAAGGGCTATTTGACCAAAAAGGAGAGTGATGGAGTGCTGCACCAGATTACCTGGCCTTCACAATCACCTGACCTCAACCCAATTGAGATGGTTTGGGATGAGTTGGACCACAGAGTGAAGGAAAGCAGCCAACAAGTGCTCAGCATATGTAGGAACTCCTTCAAGACTGTTGGAAAAGCATTCCAGGTGAAGCTGGTTGAGAGAATGCCAAGAGTGTGCAAAGCTGTCATCAAGGTGGCTATATTTTGAATTGTTCACCACTTTTTGTTGGTTACTACATGATTCCGTATGTGTTATTTCATAGTTTTGATTTCGTCACTATTATTCTACAATGTAGATCAAATGGTAAAACAAATCATTATAACCCTTGAATGAGTAGGTGTGTCCAAACTTTTGACTGGTACTGTAAATCTCATGAATATTTTTACATTCAGTTACATGAAGTCACTTTCTTACCACTTCTTCCATAGTCAAACATGTAAGGAGAGATTTTTTTAAATCAAAAGGGATGCTGTCAAAATGTATTGAATTCAAATGGATTTACCCAGCCTGCAAAGCACTACAGGCCATTCTGTGATGACCAGTTCTGATCTTTATTGAGGGATCTAGTCTAGATTAAACTTCATAGGAAGACAGTTTTATCATGTGGAGGTTTCATTTAGGTCTCTGTTTAACGACATACTCTGTGTGTCTTTGCAAGGAGAGGAACCAGACTCTCACTGACAGTGGGAAGAATCCTTCAGGGGAACCAGACCCAGAGACGCCCAAACCAGCAAGACAACACCACTGCTCCCACTGTGAAAATAGTTTTTGCTGGTTAGGGAACCTAAAACTGCATGAGAGGACACACGCCGGAGAAAAGCCTTTCCAATGTTCCAGTGTGGAAAGAGTTTTACTAAGATAGGGCACTTGAAAGCTCATGAGAGGATACACACAGGAGAAAAGCCTTTCCAATGCTCCCAGTGTAGAAAGAGTTTACCATGTTAACTAACCTGAAAAGGCATGAGAGAATACACACAGGAGAAAAGCATTTTCTGCTCCCAAAAATAGATTTTCACGAATAGCTCATGAGAGGATACAGAGGAGAAAAGCCTTTCCAATGCTTCACAGATGAAAGCAGGTTCACACTGAGCACTGTGACAGACGTGACAAGAGTCTGGAGACGCCGTGGAGAACGTTCTGCTGCCTGCAACATCCTCCAGCATGACCGGTTTGGTGGTGGGTCAGTCATGGTGTGGGGTGGCATTTCTTTGGGGGCCGCACAGCCCTCCATGTGCTCGCCAGAGGTAGCCTGACTGCCATTAGGTACCGAGATGAGATCCTCAGACCCCTTGTGAGACCATATGCTGGTGCGGTTGGCCCTGGGTTCCTCCTAATACAAGACAATGCTAGACCTCATGTGGCTGGAGTGTGTCAGCAGTTCCTGCAAGAGGAAGGCATTGATGCTATGGACTGGCCCGCCCGTTCCCCAGACCTGAATCCAATTGAGCACATCTGGGACATCATGTCTCGCTCCATACACCAACGCCACGTTGCACCACAGACTGTCCAGGAGTTGGAGGATGCTTTAGTCCAGGTCTGGGAGGAGATGCCTCAGGAGACCATCCGCCACCTCATCAGGAGCATGCCCAGGCGTTGTAGGGAGGTCATACAGGCCACACACACTACTGAGCCTCATCTTGACTTGTTTTAAGGACATTACATCAAAGTTGGATCAGCCTGTAGTGTGGTTTTCCACTTTAATTTTGAGTGTGACTCCAAATCCAGACCTCCATGGATTGCTAAATTTGATTCCATTGATTATTTTTGTGTGATTTTGTTGTCAGCACATTCAACTATGTAAAGAAAAAAAGTATTTAATAAGAATATTTCATTCAGATCTAGGATTTGTTATTTTAGTGTTCCTTTATTTTTTTGAGCAGTGTATATACATATATATAGTCTGTTCAACCTCTCTTTCGTGTCGTCCGAGATTCCTAAAGATTGTAAAGCTGCCGTGGTCATCCCCCTCTCCAAAGGGTGTGACACTCTAGACCCAAACTGTTACAGACCTATATCTAGCCTACCCTGCCTTTCTAAGGTCTTCGAAAGCCAAGTTAACAAACAGATTACCGACCATTTCGAATCCCACCGTACCTTCTCCGCTATGCAATCTGGTTTCAGAGCTGGTCATGGGTGCACGTCAGCCACGCTCAAGGTACTAAACGATATCAGAACCGCCATCGATAAAAGACAGTACTGTGCAGCCGTCTTCATCGACCTGGCCAAGGCTTTTGACTCTCAATCACCATATTCTTATCAGCAGACTAACAGCCGATAAGAACAACCTATCAATCAAACAACCGATCGCTGCCCACACCCGCCCGACTAGCATCACTACTCTGCACGGTTCTTTCTTAGAATATGTGGACAACTATAAATATCTAGGTGTCTGGCTAGACTGTAAACTCTCCTTCCAGACTAATAATAAGCATTTCCAATCCAAAATTAAATCTAGATTTGGCTTCCTATTTCGCAACAAAGCCCTCCTTCACTCACACTGCCAAACATACCCTCGTAAAACTGACTATCCTACCGATCCTTGACTTCGGCGATTTCATTTTCAAAATAGCCTTCCAACACTCTACACAGCAAACTGGATACAGTCTATCACAGTGCCACCCGTTTTGTCACCAAAGCCCCATATACCACTGCTCTCGTCGGCTGGCCCTTGCTACATATTCGTCGCCAAACCCACTGTCTCCAGGTCATCTATAAGTCCTTTGCTAGGCCGCCTTAACTCAGAATACTGGTCACCATAGCAACACCCACCCATAGAACGCGCTCCAGGAAGTATATCTCACTGGTCATCCACAAACCAACACCTCCTTTGGCCGCCTTTCCTTCCAGTTCTCTGCTGCCAATAACTGGAACGAATTGCAAAAATCGCTGAAGTAGGAGACATATCTCCCTCACTAACTTTAAGCATCAGCTATCTGAGCAGCTTACCGATCGCTGCAGCTGTACACAGCCCATCTGTAAATAGCTCATACAACTGCCTACCTCATCCATTAACTTTTTTTGCTCTTTTGCACACCAGTATTTCTACTTGCACATCATCATCTGCACATCTATCACTCCAGTGTTAATTTGTAATTACTTCGCTACTAAGGCCTATTTATTGCCTTACCTCCTTACTCCATTTGCACACACTGTATATAGACTTTCTATTGTGTTATTGACTCTACGTTTGTTTATCCCAAGTGTATGTAACTCTGTTGTTTTTTTGTCGCACTGCTTTGCTTTATCTTGGCCAGGTCGCAGTTGTAAATGAGAACTTGTTCTCGACTGGCCTACCTGGTTAAATAAAGGTGAAATACAAAGAAATCTTAACTTTATTAGCAACACCCAAATGTATACTGTCATTAACGCGGTTCTTCAATAATTACACATAATTCTTAATACTGTAGCAAACATTTATATTAAGCAGGACATTCAAACGAGCCTTACAATTATAATCCAAAGTAGTGTGAAATGTACTCATAATCAACCTGGAAATAGAGGTTACTCCCCTGAGTTTTCCCCCATTCACATTCAAAATACATTGTGAAAAACTAAAAGCTTTGCTCACCATTTTTGCTCCAGGCAGATATACTACATCCATAACTTGTGGTTTCCTCATTAGCAGATATACTACATCCATTACTATCGGTTTCCTCATTAGCGGGGAGGTGTTCTGCAATCAAATTGTGTGCGCATCGCCCTTGTGCCGCAATTTTATTAAACACAGAAAGGGGCCTGTATTGGAGACCAAAAGTCGTCTGGCACACTGCTTAGAGTTTCAACAACATGAATAACTTATTTCTAGTCTACAATCATTGATGTTACTACTAAAATATGACTATTCTTGCTCATTTTAAGACAATTGTCAAATAATTTTAACATTCATTACAGACGTCAATTGTTGTACAACATCATGGCTACGCTGTTGGCATCACCTTTTACAGTGGATTTCCACTGTTGTGGGCCTTTAATCATCTGACTTTGTTGTTCACACAGGAGAGATACGGGACTATCGTGGATCCTCTGGGGAGCCTCAACAACCTCATGATGCTGACGAGGCAGAGAAGAGTCTCTCCAGATCAGAACGCCTCAATAAACACCAGCAGAGATCCACAGGGAAGAGAACTCACTGCTGCTCTGACTGTGGGAAGAGATTCACCTCATCAGCATTACAATTCATCAAAGGATCCACACAGGAGAGAAATCTAATAGCTGTGATCAATGTGGGAAGAGTTTTGGTCGATCTTGCCATCTGACTCAACACCAGAGAATACACACAGGAGAGAAATCTTATAGCTGTGGTCAATGTGGGAAGAGTTTTGGTCAATCTTGCAATCTGACTCGACACCAGAGAACACACACAGGAGAGAAACCTTATAGCTGTGATCAATGTGGGAAGAGTTTTACTACATCTGGCTATCTGACAGTGCACCAGAGAACACACACAGGAGAGAAATCTTATAGCTGTGATCAATGTGGGAAGAGTTTTACTACATCTGGCTATCTGACAGTGCACCAGAGAACACACACAGGAGAGAAACCTTTTAGCTGTGATCAATGTGGGATGAGTTTTACTACATCAAGCTCTCTGACTATACACCAGAGAACACACACAGGAGAGAAATCTTATAGCTGTGGTCAATGTGGGAAGAGTTTTGTTAGATCTGACCAGCTCACAGTACACCAGAGAATACACACAGGAGATAAGCCTTATAGTTGTAATCATTGTGGGAAGAGTTTTTATTACATCTGGCACTCTGACTGTACACCAGAGAACACACACAGGAGAGAAGCCTTATATCTGTGACCAATGTGGGAAGAGTTTTACTACATCTAGCTCTGTGACTAACACCAGAGAATACACACAGGAGAGAAACCTTTTAGCTGTGATCAATGTGGGATGAGTTTTGGCCAATCTGGAGTGCTGACAGTGCACCAGAGAACACACACAGGAGAGAAATCTTATAGCTGTAATCAATGTGGGAAGAGTTTTACTACATCTAGCCAGCTGACTTCACACCAGAGAACACACACAGGAGAGAAACCTTTTAGCTGTGATCAATGTGGGATGAGTTTTACTACATCAAGCTCTCTGACTATACACCAGAGAACACACACAGGAGAGAAATCTTATAGTTGTAATCATTGTGAGAAGAGTTTTCCTACATCTAGCCAGCTGACTTCACACCAGAGAACACACACAGGAGAGAAACCTTATAGCTGTGATCAATGTGGGATGAGTTTTACTACATCAAGTCATCTGATTCGACACCAGAGAACACATACAGGAGAGAAACCTCATAGCTGTAATCAATGTGACAAGAGATACTCTGATAAAAGGTGTTTGATCAAACATCAGAAAATGCATACATGAAGAAGTTGTTCATGATATCAATGAAATAATGTCACAATGTAGAATGTTTTAACATTGTAGTAGGAGTATTTTAATGATATCACAATGTAGAATGTTTTAACATTGTAGTAGGAGTATTTTAATGATGTCACAATGTAGAATGTTTTAACATTGTAGTAGGAGTATTTTAATGATGTCACAATATAGAATGTTTTAACATTGTAGAAGGAGTATTTTAATGATGTTCTACCTTATCCTTATCGTTTACCCTGTTCAATTGATTGCAGCATGATATGGATATTAGCCTCAGGGGAAAATCCAGGCTCTGAATTGAAAGAGTATTATTTAACAAAAAGTGACGAACTAAAAAACAGCTGTGTTACACTTACTGCGTTGGTGACCCACTTTAATCAAAATGCAGCACTTCAAAATGTAGCTAGCTGTTTTCTACAAGTTGAAAAAGCTGCTTGTTTAAAAAAAATACATGTAATATGATAATTGTTGCAGATGTTTGTGTATATACACACATGAAAGCAGTATAATAAATTGTTCTATAATCAATTTTTATTAACAATCGTTCATTTCTTAGATGTGCTAACCCAAATGCATGACATTGGGGACTGATCCAACAACATGCCTATCGAGTGAACCCTGAAAAGAGAGAGAGAAGTAAGGTGGAAAGTTACTACGGATATTGCAGGAGTTGGTTGCTGATTGTCTCAAGGGTGGGCAGTCAGCAAGTTTTTGCGTTTAGCCAGTGCGTTGCCATGGGTCACTATTTTGACTGCACGTTTTTCCCTATTGGAGATGGGTTTTGTTGGGCTCGTTTCAAGGGAAAGAGAGTTCTAGAAGCTAGTTAGTTTTAGGTTTCTTTGTGGGGAAAATAAATATTGTTTTTAATTGTTGTTAGACAGACACCATGTTTATATTGGTGAAGGTGAAGCATTGTAGTTGATTATAATGTGAAATGGAAGTTGTTTTCTGTTGGTGGTGAGCATTCTCTTAAGGTGTTAGTTAGTCTTTGGTTTTTCCATTTATGTTTTGAGGTTGGACTTTAGCACGTCTAGCTCGTTAGCACGTAGGACACACTGATTGGTGTCACCCTGTTAGTCAGTATTTGTTACACCTGTGCTGGCTTGTCCATCTTGTTAGTGGGAAGGTGTTTCACCTGAGCAGGTCCAGGTTATATTTAAGAGTGTCTGGCCCAGTGCCTCAGTTGTCTTGATAGATGTGGAGAGTCAACACCTTTAGTTGCGCTACCTTTTTGGTTTGGTTCCTGTCTTAAAGTTTGGTGTGGGTTTTTCTTTTGTTTGCCTCTTCTTGGCAGATTTAGTGGGTCTCATGGTGGGTGTCTTTTAGGTCCCATTTGTTGTTACTAGTCAACTTTCAGTGGACACTGAGAGAGCAAAACTGCAACATCATGTTATAATACTTTTTATTGCATCAAATGGTTGTTTTATGCAACAGAATAGAGGGTTCTTAGAACTATTGTGTCTGTGTGTTCTACTGAGGATGGGCCTCTGGGAGAAACACTGACAGGAGATTTACAATGTCTTTTGGGTGATTAAAACCTATAGAGACCTTATTCCAGAGCATGAGTTAATGTTTCTGTTCTATATGGTACCAGGGAGAGATGACCCCAGGGCCAGACCCTGGTCTCTACACAAAGAGTACTGTTTTTACAGCAGATACTGTCTGCTGAGAATTATAGGTATCTTTCATACAAATCTTAACCTTGTGACCCGTTCTATACGTCTGTTGTGCGTTATGTAGGTTGAAAGGGGTATATCTTGGCTATAAAAGACCTTTGTACTTTCGTCCTGTGGGTCGACCAGCCATCATTATCGTAGAGCACTCAATTGATTCACTTTATATGTGTACGTTGTATTTACCTGCTCCCTTATTAATAAGTGAATAAAGATTTAGTTTAAGAATAACTCTGACTTGTGTGGTAAGTTTCTCTCCTCATTTGATATTAAAGAAGTTAACCACCACATTTGGCGATGGGGATGTGAATCTTCACTTGGTGACCGCTCCTGATGACCTGGCTCCTGACGACCTGGGTAAATGACCTGGCTCCTGACGACCTTGGTAAATGACCTGGCTCCTGATGACCTGGGTAAATTACCTGGCTCCTGACGACCTGGGTAAATGACCTGGCTCCTGACGACCTGGGTAAATGCCCTCAAACCTAGTTTAAAAAAAAAAGAGGTGAGCGAAACATGCAAAGTGTAGTTTATATACAAGTCTAGTAAGCTCTGAGTGTGTATTCCTGTGTGAGCGGGGCACCTTGGAGGTGTAGACAGGGCCGAGTCAGTGGAGGATGATCTGAGAGTCAGTCGACTCTCACACTCTCTCACTCTAGATTAATTTCTGAGAACATCTGAAAAGATCATTTGTACACATTTGTACTCTAATAGATCTCAGTTTGTATTGACTGCTATGTAGGTTAAATGTACACTTCAAATGCAGCTGTCCTACAACAGATCTGTACCTTCTTCTTGATCCCAATTGCATGTGTCCATGTTCTGTCCTATAAGAATTTCAAAGGAAGAGAAAATGTGTCAAGCAATTAAATATATATATTAAATAAATATTGAAAGATAAATGGCATTGACATACAATGTAATGTAAAATAGAAGAACATATTGGAGAAAGCACTAGCCAATACAGTACTGCCAGACAGTAACAGTACTGCCATACAGGCCTAATATCCCATTTCAAGATATCTTTGTACACAAATTGTTCAATATTTTATCAAGCTGACTCGAAAGATTACACACAACATTTTGCTGCGTGGCAATACTGTGTTTGGATTCTGAAGGGCATTTATACAAAAGAGGTAGTCTAGACACTGTATTAATACCATTATGCATTTGAATCCCATCTACAGCTACCATCTAAGATATTAATTTCCCTCCACAAGGGGCGTATATGTAACGTTTCCAAAATGGGATAGTATTGTACATGTAACGTTTCCAAAATGGGATAGTATTGTACATGTAACGTTTCCAAAATTGGATAGTATTGTCCATGTAACGTTTCCAAAATGGGATAGTATTGTACATGTAACGTTTCCAAAATGGGATAGTATTGTACATGTAACGTTTCCAAAATGGGATAGTATTGTCCATGTAACGTTATGCCCCCTTGTGAGTTAATAGTATTGCATGCTGTAGCAGGCTATATAAAGAGGAAGACCTCCATTGACGATTCAGTTCGTTGTAACATCTCGTCTGGACAGGTCACCGTCCTTAGTTAGTTAGTTAACGTTAGCTAGTTCATTATCACAAAAGTGAGAACTGCTCTAGATTGGAAACTTACGTTAATGAGTGTAAAGCCATGTTGGCTTTATGGAAACGATATACAATATATGGGAAAGAATATAGTTGAGGGAAATAATCCAAATCTAGTTGTGCCTAGTTAGGGACATAACGTTAGCTAGCTAGATAACGGTACTGTACTGTAGCTCATACAACGCCGACGGTCAAACCCGGCTTTCTAATATTTACGGTAATTAACTATAGTAACGTTATGGAAGATATTCACAGAAAACCATCATTGTCTTCGTATTCATCATTAGTATATGTTTCGAGACATATATGTTTCGAGAATATGTTTTGAGACATATTCAGAGCCAAACATCAACCCAACTTAACCTTTTTAACTTGTCGCATCCAAACTTGTCACCATCGTTTTCAGTTGTAATTGCGAAGTTCCCGGAAGAAGTCCAGCAACAACGGAGGTTCCTCGATGAACCCACCTTCTAACAAGTTCTTTGAAGAACCTTTTGGGGCTGTTTTTCATTGACCAAGAACCCTACGGTTCTTAGGGGATCTGAGAACAACTCCAGTTGAACCCTTCATTTTTAGAGTTGTAGTCGGCTCTATTTACTCTCAGATTCAAAACATGCTGATTAGCATCAACAATCAAGTCAGCTGCTGCTGCTCCAATACAGTATGAGGTGAGACGGTGAACTGATGTTGAACTGGGCAGTCAGCTGCTGCTGCTCCAATACAGTATGAGGTGAGACGGTGAACTGATGTTGAACTGGGCAGTCAGCTGCTGCTGCTCCAATACAGTATGAGGTGAGACGGTGAACTGATGTTGAACCGGGCAGTCAGCTGCTGCTGCTCCAATACAGTATGAGGTGAGACGGTGAACTGACGTTGAACTGGGCAGTCAGCTGCTGCTGTTCCAATACAGTATGAGCTCACAACATTGCACAGAGATAAATCAGATCCAGCCTGAACTGTGTGATGTAGTAGGGGGTTGTAGTTTCTCTGGAGATAAATCAGACCCAGACTGAACTGTGTGATGTAGTATGGAGTTGTAGTTTCTCTAGAGATAAATCAGACCCAGACTGAACTGTGTGATGTAGTAGGGAGTTGTAGTTTCTCTAGAGATAAATCAGATCCAGCCTGAACTGTGTGATGTAGTAGGGAGTTGTAGTTTCTCTAGAGATAAATCAGACCCAGACTGAACTGTGTGATGTAGTAGGGAGTTGTAGTTTCCAACAGGACAATATTCTACATAGTTTAGCGCATAAAACGTAATTAACTACAATGACCATAATCCATTGCCTTGTCTGTGTTTCTTTTACACCTGCTATGTAAGAGAGACAGAAGAATGCACGATGGTCAATGCTATCTGGGATCCTTGGGATATCCCTACCCTAAACCCTACCCTAAACCCTAACCTTAACCATTTTAAATGTCAACTTCAACGGGCTAGGGACGTCCCAAGGATGTATCTCTACCTGGAAATACATGATCTAAGTGATTGATAGTTGGTATTCAGCAGTCATAAAGCCTTATTTACTTTAATGAACTACTGAAATAGTGATTTTGTCAGACAGCATAGACAGCAGCTCTACACTTTATTGACTGACTGATCCATTCATCCTTCCATCCCTCCTCAGCCTTCCTCTCCTCTGAAGACCCAGTGAGGGTGGAGCTCAGTCAGAGAGCTGTTGAGGGACTGGTTAGGAAGAACACTTCTACAGCCAGAGAGGTGAGAGGTCACACATGGTTTAGATGGTAAATATTTATGTCCCCTTAGCGGATCATTACAGAAGCAAAAGGGAATATGTTCCATCATCCATGTTTATTTACATTAGTGCAAATTGTCCACTGATATTGGTGTAATTTCTCACCCCTTTTGGCTGTATGAAAGTTAATTTCCCCTCAGACACACACATTTGTTCTTTGTTATTACCCGAGCCACTGCCTGTTCAGTCCGCTATCATCCAGAAGGCGAGGTCAGTACAGGTGCATCAAAGCTGGGACCGAGAGACAGAAGCTGTTTTTCCATCACTAACACAGAGAGGCTGCTGCCTACATACACAGACTTGAAATCATTGGCCACTTTAAGGAATGGAACACTAGTCACTTTAATAATGTTTACATATCTGGCATTACTCATCTCATATGTATATACCGTATTCTATTCTACTGTATCTTAGTCTATGTATTACTCATCTCATATGTATATACTGTATTCTATCCTATTCTACTGTATCTTAGTCTATGTATTACTCATCTCATATACTGTATTCTATCCTATTCTACTGTATCTTAGTCTATGTATTACTCATCTCATATGTATATACTGTATTCTATCCTATTCTACTGTATCATAGTCTATGTATTACTCATCTCATATGTATATACTGTATTCTATTCTATTCTATTCTACTGTATCTTAGTCTATGTATTACTCATCTCATATGTATATACTGTATTCTATCCTATTCTACTGTATCTTAGTCTATGTATTACTCATCTCATATGTATATACTGTATCCTATCCTATTCTACTGTATCTTAGTCTATGTATTACTCATCTCATATGTATATACTGTATTCTATCCTATTCTACTGTATCTTAGTCGATGTATTACTCATCTCATATGTATATACTGTATTCTATCCTATTCTACTGTATCTTAGTCTATGTATTACTCATCTCATATGTATATACTGTATTCTATCCTATTCTACTGTATCTTAGTCTATGTATTATTCATCTCATATGTATATACTGTATTCTATCCTATTCTACTGTATCTTAGTCTATGTATTACTCATCTCATATGTATATACTGTATTCTATCCTATACTATTGTATCTTAGTCTATGTATTACTCATCTCATATGTATATACTGTATTCTATCCTATTCTACTGTATCTTAGTCTATGTATTATTCATCTCATATGTATATACTGTATTCTATCCTATTCCACTGTATCTTAGTCTCATCTCAGATGTATATACTGTATTCTATCCTATTCCACTGTATCTTAGTCTATGTATTACTAATCTCATATATATATACTGTATTCTATCCTATACTATTGTATCAGTCTATGCCACTCTGACATCACTCGTCCATATATTTATATATTCTTATTCCATTACTTAGATTTGTTGTGAAATTGTTATTTAGTTAGATATTACTGCACTGTTGGAGCTAGGAACACAAGCATTTAGTTAGATATTACTGCACTGTTGGAGCTAGGAACACAAGCATTTAGTTAGATACTACTGCACTGTTGGAGCTAGGAACACAAGCATTTAGTTAGATACTACTGCACTGTTGGAGCTAGGAACACAAGCATTTGGTTAGATATTAAAGATTAACACAAGTTAATTTCCCCTCAGACACAAACATTTGTTCTTTGATATTATGAAGGTAATTTGTATCAAATGTACTTTTCCCCACTCATTCACCCCACCTCTTTACTTTGCTTATTTATATTCAGTGGCCTGACTGCGTCCAGACTGTCAAAGGCCCATCCTGGTAGATCTGAACCGAATTCAGCTTGGAGTGATCGGATGACAGAAGTCACATTTAGGTGCCAGGTGTAACTGAGGCCATAGATGCTCCATATCCATTACTTTGAATGTTTTATATAATATGATTAAATGTGTTTCTTTCTGTGTTGCAGGGGCAGTCAAGAAATGGAACAGCAAGGCCACAGAACATGACATAAGCAGAGCTGTGAGAGACCACCTCAAGCCCCTGGTAGAGTCGGGAGTGGTGTTTACCACTCCACCCTCAGAGCTGTGGGAGACCACCTCAAGCCCCTGGTAGAGCCGGGAGTCGTGTTTACCACTCCACCACACCTTCAGCAGGCTGGAAAAGTGGGATTGATACTGTTTTTCATACTAAGATGGACCAAGAGTCTGTTGATTGGTCAGTCATTGGGTTCATTTGTTGAAATCAAATCAAGCTTTATTTATACAGCACATTTCAGACATGGATGCAACACAATGGCTTCACAGGAAAAAAACAATGAAAATATACAGAAATATTTAGTACACAACATAAGACTAACAACTGAAAGACTAATGAACATTCTAAGGAAATGCCATTGATTAAAATATTAATTGGATGCAATATCCAACCCAAAATACAAGCTTGTTTTTTTAGGAGGGGTTCTGAAAGACACTATGGGGGTGTCCTCTGAAAATTGACAAGTAACAACAACTGGGACCTAAAAGACACCAACCATGAGACCCACTAAATCTGCCCAAGAAGAAGCAAACAAAAGAAAAACCCACACCAAACTTAAAGACAGGAAGCAAACCAAAAAGGTGGAGCAACTAAAGGTGTTGACTCTCCACATCTATCAAGACAACTGGAGCACTGGGCCAGACACTCTTAAATAGAACCTGGACCAGCTCAGGTGAAACACCTTCCCACTAACGAGATGGACAAGCCAGCACAGGTGTAACACATACTGACTAACGAGGTGACACCAATCAGTGCGTCCTACGTGCTAACAAGCTATACGTGCTAACGAGCTATACGTGCTAAAGTCCAACCTCAAAACATAAAAGAAAAAACCAAAAGCTTAAGAGAATGCTCACCACCAACAGAAAACAACTTCCATGTCACATTATAATCAACTACAATGCTTCACCATCACCAATATAAACATGGTGTCTGTCTAACAACAACTAAAAACAATATTTATTTTTCCCACAGAGAAACCTAAAACTCACTAACTTCTAGAACTCTCGTCCCCTTGAAACGAGCCCAAACAAAACTCGTCTCCAATACGGAAAAACAGTCAAAATAAATTGTGATCCATGGCAACGCACTGGCTAAACGCAAAACATTTTGACTGCCCACCCTTGAGACAATCAGCAACCAGGTTGTTCTCACCACAGACATGTCTGATTTCAAGAGGAAACTCCTGCAATATCTGTAGTAACTTTCCACCTCACTGCAGAGCTTCTCTCTCTTTTCATTGTTCACTAGATAGGCATGTTGTTGGATCTGGGCCCAGTCCCCAATGTCATGCTCTCGTACATTTGGTTTGGCACATGTGAGAATTAACCTTCATATTCTAAAAGCACAATGTCAATATAATTGTTAGTTGGTTGCATAAATAATTACCATTACCAAATGTTACATGAAATGTAAATATGAAATATTTGGTTGCACAGTTTCTAGGTGGGATAGCCCAATGTCAAAACACATTTTTAACATGTTCAAATCAATAACCAAACAGTTTGGGATAAATTGAAAACCTAACCTGTGGTATATACCCAAACATCGGCCACAATAATAATATTTTTTAAAACAAGCTCCTTATAAACTGCACAAGCACCAGAAACGCTGTTGTTTTGACAAGTAGAAATAAATCACTGATATCGATTAGGGGGGACATCAGGTTGTAGGTGCTGTTGAAACTAACACAACTAAAAAAACACATGGAAATGGGAGATATCTTTCACCTCACTGGTTAGAGGACAACCTGCAGAAAACAGTCAGCTACATTTTGGAGTGATGTATTTAAATTTAGGGGTCACTAAACAAAGGAAAAAACCCTTATTTGTCATCACTCATCGATATCATGTCAAATTTATTTGTGTGACAGAAGGGAGATGAGGTTACGCGTCCTGTTAAAACTAACAGCTCAAAAACCACACAGAATATGGGAATAATGTGTACATCCCTGATTAGAGGACAATTTGTAGAAAATAGATCGCTACATTTTGAAGTGTTGCATATCGATTCAAGTGGGTCACCAACGTGGTAAGTGTAACACAGCTCCTTTTGTGTTAGTCACTTTTTGTTAAATCACATAAATAGTACTCTTCCAATTCAGAGCCTGGATTTTCCCCCTGAGGCTAATATCCATATCATGTTGAAATCAATAGAACAGGGGGCAAACATTTAGGGTTCTACATTGTGACATCATTTAAATACTCCTACTACAATGTTAAAACATTTTACATTGTGACATCATTAAAATACTCCTACTACAATGTTAAAACATTCTACATTGTGACATCATTTAAATACTCCTACTACAATGTTAAAACATTCCACATTGTGACATTAATTCATTGATATCATGAAACAACTCCATGTATTTTCTGATGTTTAATCAGAGATCTTTTATCAGTGTACCTCTTCCCACATTGATCACAGCTATGAGGTTTCTCTCCCGTGTGTATTCTCTGGTGTACAGTCAGAGAGCTAGATGTAGTAAAACTCTTCCCACATTGACCACAGGTATAAGGTTTATCTCCTGTGTGTGTTCTCTGGTGTACAGTCAGAATGCTAGATGTAGTAAAACTCTTCACACATTGACCACAGGTATAAGATTTATCTCCTGTGTGTATTCTCTGGTGTGATGACAGCTGGCCAGATCGACCAAAACTCTTTCCACATTGACCACAGCTATAAGATTTATCTCCTGTGTGTATTCTCTGGTGTGATGACAGCTGGCCAGATCGACCAAAACTCTTTCCACATTGATCACAGCTATAAGGTTTCTCTCCTGTATGTATTCTCTGGTGTAGAGTCAGAGTGCTAGATGCAGCAAAACTCTTCCCACATTGATAACAGCTATAAGGTTTCTCTCCTGTGTGTGTTCTCTGGTGTAGAGTCAGTTGGGCAGATGTAGTAAAACTCTTCCCACATTGATCACAGCTATAAGGTTTCTCTCCTGTGTGTGTTCTCTGGTGTAGAGTCAGTTGGGCAGATGTAGTAAAACTCTTCCCACATTGACCACAGCTATAAGGTTTCTCTCCTGTGTGTATTCTCTGGTGTACAATAAGATGGCTAGATGTATCAAAACTCTTCCCACATTGAGTACAGCTATAAGATTTCTCCCCTGTGTGTGTTCTCTGGTGTGACATCAAGCTGCTTAGGTGAATAAAACTCTTCCCACATTCATTACAGCTATATGGTTTCTCTCCTGTGTGTGTTCTCTGGTGTGATATCAGGTTGCTTAGCTGAGTAAAACTCTTACCACATTGAGTACAGCTAAACGGTTTCTCCCCTGTGTGTGTTCTCTGGTGTATCTTCAGATGGCCAGATGTAACAAAACTCTTCCCACATTGATCACAGCTATAAGGTTTCTCTCCTGTGTGTATTCTCTGGTGTAGAGTCAGAGTGCTAGATACAGCAAAGCTCTTCCCACATTGATCACAGCTATAAGGTTTCTCTCCTGTGTGTATTCTCTGGTGTAGAGTCAGTTGTGCAGATGTTGTAAAACTCTTCCCACATTGATCACAGCTATAAGGTTTCTCTCCTGTGTGTGTTCTCTGGTGTAGAGTCAGTTGGGCAGATGTAGTAAAACTCTTCCCACATTGACCACAGCTATAAGGTTTCTCTCCTGTGTGTATTCTCTGGTGTACAATAAGATGGCTAGATGTATCAAAACTCTTCCCACATTGAGTACAGCTATAAGATTTCTCTCCTGTGTGTGTTCTCTGGTGTGATATCAGGTTGCTTAGCTGAGTAAAACTCTTACCACATTGAGTACAGCTATAAGATTTCTCTCCTGTGTGTATTCTCTGGTGTAGAGTCAGGCTGGTTGAATGAGTAAAACTCTTCCCACATTGACAGCTATAAGGTTTCTCTATTGTGTGGATTTTCTGATGAATTTTAATGCCTGCTGAGGAGGTGAATCTCTTCCCACAGTCAGAGCAGCAGTGAGGTTTCTTCCCTGTGGATCTCTGCTGGTGTTTCTTGAGGTGTTTCTGATGTGGAGAAACTCTTCTCTGCCTTGTCAGCATCATGAGGTTGTTGAGGCTCCCCAGAGGACCCACGGTAGTCCCGTCTCTCTCCTGTGTGAACAACAAAGTCAGACAGATGGTTAAAGGCCCACAACAGCGGAAATCCACTGTAAAAAGTGATGCCAACAGCGTAGCCATGATGTTGTACAACAATTGACGTCTGTAATGAATGTAATGATTATTTGAAATTTGTCTTAAAATGAGCAAGAACAGTCATATGTTGTCTTGTTTTCACATTAGTAGTAACATCTAAGCGTGTAGACTTGAAATAAGTTATTCATGTTGTTGAAACTCTAAGCAGTGTGCCAGACGACTTTTGGTCTCCAATATAGGCCCCTTTCTGTGTTTGCTAAAATTGTATGTAGTATATCTGCCTGGAGCGAAAATGGTGAGCAAAGATTTTAGTTTTTCACAAAGTATTTTGAATGTGAATGGGGGAAAATTCAGGGGAGTAAACTCCATTTCCAGGTTGCTTGAGTGCATTTCACACTACTTTGGATTATAATTGTAAGGCTCGTTTGAATGTCCTGCTTATAATATGTTTGTGTCATCATCGCAAATCAACCGCTTTGTACTTAAAAAACCCTTCAACCAGTAAAATGCTTTTTGTCTAGCTTTTCCATCAGCCTGACAATGAGGGTTTGTACACTGTTTGCCAAATTCGCCCATAACTTCACCTAACAACAAATAAAGGAAAATAGCTCTGTGTGTTGTACAACAGCCTATCCATCAAGGAACAGTTCTCTACACATTATGAGCAAAGTATCTCCGTGTCCAAACAGACTAACGAGACCCTACTGTAATTCAAGCAGACAATAACATTATAAACATCAATTTGTTAGGGATGTTGGATCCAACGTGGAGCACGGCATAACTGTCTTTACCAGAGTAATGAATGAAGAAGCACTTTGGTTGTGGTTGCATGTTGTGATGTTTGTCATGTGACTGTCATTCAGAAAATGATTTCCTGGATCAGCTGATGATAGTTGAACATGTGACTAACTAAAAAGCTACAGTATTAAGAATGATGTGTAATTATTGAAGAACCGCGTTCATGACAGTATCCATTTGGGTGTTGTCAATAAAGTTAAGGTAACTCTCGGTTAGAACCATTGGGTTTAGCCAACTCTGAAATTATTTAGGATTTCTGTGCCCACGAAAACTGTTTCCCCAGCGTAACATAAAGAGACACTAAATGATACATAGTTCGAGTGCATTTCATAATTTAAAAAACTGGCTTTATGTAGTTTTTTTTTTAAACTTAGCAATGTCAATAAAAATGTTTCTTTATAATTTAATTTAAATAGAATGTAGATTAACCACAGAGAATGATTTTGAGATACAAGACAATTATAAATTAAATGAAACTGTTCCAATAAAATGTGAATATGAAAATCACAACTGGCACCAGATCAGTAGAAATGGTCAGATAAATTGGCACTACAAATGGAAAAGGTTGCTGACTGCTGGTGTAGCCTATTACCAGAAACTATAGGAGCATAACGACTGCTGGTGTAGTCTATTACCAGAAACTATAGGAGCATAACGACTGCTGGTGTAGCCTATTACCAGAAACTATAGGAGCATAACGACTGCTGGTGTACCCTATTACCAGAAACTATAGGAGCATAATGACTGCTGGTGTAGAATATTATCAGAAACTATAGGAGCATAGCGACTGCTGGTGTAGCCTATTACCAGAAACTATAGGAGCAAAACGACTGCTGGTGTAATCTATTACCAGAAACTAAAGGAGCATAACGACTGCTGGTGTAGCCTATTACCAGAAACTATAGGAGCATAATGACTGCTGGTGTAGCATATTATCAGAAACTATAGGAGCATAACGACTGCTGGTGTAGCCTATTACCAGAAACTATAGGAGCAAAACGACTGCTGGTGTAATCTATTACCAGAAACTAAAGGAGAATAATGACTGCTGGTGTAGCCTATTACCAGAAACTATAGGAGGATAACGACTGCTGGTGTAGCCTATAACAGAAACTATAGGAGCATAACGACTGCTGGTGTAGCCTATTACCAGAAACTATAGGAGCATAACGACTGCTGGTGTAGCCTATTACCAGAAACTATAGGAGCATAACGACTGCTGGTGTAGCCTATTACCAGAAACTATAGGAGCATAATGACTGCTGGTGTAGCCTATTACCAGAAACTATAGGAGCATAATGACTGCTGGTGTAGCATATTACCAGAAACTATAGGAGCATAACGACTGCTGGTGTAGCCTATTACCAGAAACTATAGGAGCATAACGACTGCTGGTGTAGCCTATTACCAGAAACTATAGGAGCATAACGACTGCTGGTGTAGCCTATTACCAGAAACTATAGGAGCATAACGACTGCTGGTGTAGTCTATTACCAGAAACTATAGGAGCATAACGACTGCTGGTGTAGCATATTACCAGAAACTATAGGAGCATAACGACTGCTGGTGTAGCCTATTACCAGAAACTATAGGAGCATAACGACTGCTGGTGTAGCCTATACCAGAAACTATAGGAGCATAACGACTGCTGGTGTAGCCTATTACCAGAAACTATAGGAGCATAACGACTGCAGGTGTAGCCTATTACCAGAAACTGTAGGAGCATAACGACTGCTGGTGTAGCCTATTACCAGAAACTATAGTAGCATAATGACTGCTGGTGTAGCCTATTACCAGAAACTATAGGAGCATAACGACTGCTGGTGTAGCATATTACCAGAAACTATAGGAGCATAACGACTGCTGGTGTAGCCTATTACCAGAAACTATAGGAGCATAACGACTGCTGGTGTAGCATATTACCAGAAACTATAGGAGCATAACGACTGCTGGTGTAGCCTATTACCAGAAACTATAGAAGCATAACGACTGCTGGTGTAGTCTATTACCAGAAACTATAGGAGCATAACGACTGCTGGTGTAGCCTATTACCAGAAACTATAGGAGCATAACGACTGCTGGTGTAGCCTATTACCAGAAACTATAGGAGCATAACGACTGCTGGTGTAGTCTATTACCAGAAACTATAGGAGCATAACGACTGCTGGTGTAGCATATTACCAGAAACTATAGGAGCATAATGACTGCTGGTGTAGCCTATACCAGAAACTATAGGAGCATAACGACTGCTGGTGTAGCCTATTACCAGAAACTATAGGAGCATAACAACTGCTGGTGTAGCATATTACCAGAAACTATAGGAGCATAACGACTGCTGGTGTAGCCTATTACCAGAAACTATAGGAGCATAACGACTGCAGGTGTAGCCTATTACCAGAAACTGTAGGAGCATAACGACTGCTGGTGTAGCCTATTACCAGAAACTATAGTAGCATAATGACTGCTGGTGTAGCCTATTACCAGAAACTATAGGAGCATAACGACTGCTGGTGTAGCCTATTACCAGAAACTATAGGAGCATAACGACTGCTGGTGTAGCATATTACCAGAAACTATAGGAGCATAACGACTGCTGGTGTAGCCTATTACCAGAAACTATAGGAGCATAACGACTGCTGGTGTAGTCTATTACCAGAAACTATAGGAGCATAACGACTGCTGGTGTAGCCTATTACCAGAAACTATAGGAGCATAACGACTGCTGGTGTAATCTATTACCAGAAACTATAGGAGCATAACGACTGCTGGTGTAATCTATTACCAGAAACTATAGGAGCATAATGACTGCTGGTGTAGTCTTACCAGAAACCATAGGAGCATAACATCAGAATTTACGAAGGCCAGCAGCAGCGGGAGGAGTAGGCTAAAGAATACGTTTTTCTGATGGTTAGGCTATCTTGTTTCAGAGGGGTGTCATCAATAGCCCATAATGACAAAGGGAAAAGAGGTAAAAAACAGAAATACCTTATTTACATAAGTATTCAGACCCTTTGCTATGAGAATCAAAATTGCTTTCAGGTGCATCTTGTTTCCATTAATCATCCTTGAGATGTATCTACAACTTGTTCAGAGTCCACATGTGGTAAATTCAATTGATTGGATATGATTTGGAAGGCACACACCTGTCTATATAAGGTCCCACAGTTGACAGTGCATGTCAGAGAAAAAACCAAGCAATGAGGTCGAAGGAATTGTCCGTAGAGCTCCAAGACAGGATTATGTTGAGGCACAGATCTGGGGAAGGGTACCAAAACAATTCTGCAGCATTGAAGGTCCCCAAGAACACAGTGGCCTCCATCATTCATAAATGGAATACTCTTCCTAGAGCTGGTCAACCGGCCAAACTGAGCGATTGGGGGAGAAGGGCCTTGGTCAGGGAGGTGACCAAAAACCTGATTGGTCACTCTGACAGAGCTCCAGAGTTCCTCTGTGGAGATGGGAGAACTTTTCAGAAAGGACAAACATCTCTGCAGCACTCCAACAATCAGGCCTTTATGGTAGAGTGGCCAGACGGAAGCTACTCCTCAGTAAGACACATGACAGCCTGCTTGGAGTTTGACAAAAGGAACCCAAAGGATGGATGGAATGGAAAAGGTCGCCGACTGCTGGTGTAGCTTATTACCAGAAACTATAGGAGCATAACATCAGAATTTACGAAGGCCAGCAGCAGCGGGAGGAGGAAGAGTTTTTTTCTGATGGTTAGGCTATCTTGATCTCTGGCTCCCGAGTCATTTGTGTGTCTTAATTATTTAATCAAACAGCGTGCTTAAAGCATCAGACCAGTTCAGTACATATAGTTGATTTAATTAAAACACATGGGGCGTGTCTATATATGGAAAAATACACGTTATAACATTTCTACCAATCGAAAGGGCCCTAGTGCATTCATTAAGTTCAGACCACTCCCCTTTTTACACATTTTGTACGTTACTAAATGAGATTTTTTTTAAAGAATTAAATGAAAATGTTAAATGTTTTAGAAATGCTTGAGACTCAAATAAATCGATTAATCATGTTTTGAGGATATACAGTGTTTGTTTACACATTTGATAAACATAGGAGTAAATAAAGCTTATATTTTGGGTTCTGATGGGGTACGACAGTTGAACTAAGCTCATGAGGCATTTATAAGGTGAATTCTTCAAGAAACAATGGGTACATATCATTAATGTATAAGTCCCAAAATGGATGTAACAACTGCTGATTGCCCCTTTAAGACTACATATTGGGCTAATCTAATAGGAGATATTGAGGACTACAGTATTTCAGGCATTGTTATTGGATGCATTTGATCAATTGTTAACGTTTTGTTGATGGTCACTCTTGATGTTCTACACGTTACAGTGTAGCTTCAGCCATTCCTACAGAACAACATTAAAGTGTAGAACCCCTTTACTGCATATTGGTTCAACGACTGCAGAGACGGTACTTACTGGTATTAAACAGATCTCCAACCTCCTCTTCCTCCTCCTTCAATGTGACAGTAATCTTCCCCTCCTCCTCTTTCACTCCAAAAACATCCTCCTCTCCTTTTACTGTAACTTCCTCTTTCTCTTCCTTCTCTTCTTTTACTGTAACAACCTCCTCCTTTTTCACTCTGAACGCGTCTTCCTCTTCTTTCACTGAAACGTCTTTCTCTTCTTTCAGGGTAACAGCCTCACCTTCTACTTGTTTTTGTATTGTAACAGCCTCCTCTTCCTCCTCCTCTTTCACGAGAGCTTCTTTCTGCGACCAGCAGACCTCCTCTTCTTATCAGGAGGAGAGTAGCTTCGTGAACTCATGGTCGGAGATGTTAGCTAGCTAGCATTAGCGACTAGCCTAGTGCTAGACTAACTTAGCAAACCAGCTAGCTGACAAACAACGTAAATATATAATTAAATGGGCCAACAAGTACATAAGACAGAAGTTTGTTTAATACACAGCGACTAATATACACCAAACAGTGTAAAGCGGGTGAATGTTGTAGCTATGTTTGCTAGAAAGCTACGGAGGTGCCTGACTAGCTGTTGTTGTTGAAGAAGCGTCCCGTCCACTAGATTATACGTCACACTGGCAGCATCGCCTGAACCTAAAAGACGCACATCGCCATCTGCTGACTGGAGTGGGCAACGCAGTTGAGGAACCAAACATTTACATTTACATTTAAGTCATTTAGCAGACGCTCTTATCCAGAGCGACTTACAAATTGGAAAGTTCATACATAATCATCCTGGTCCCCCGTGGGAATGAACCCACAACCCTGGCGTTGCAAGCGCCATGCTCTACCAACTGAGCCACACGGGACCAAACGTTTATTTTCATTTATTTCATAAAAGTTTAATATTATATTAAGTCGTTCAATGAGAAGCATGTGTTGATTGATTCGTGTTTAATGAGTGAGAGTTTAAAACAAACTTTACACCCACTACACATTTGCATTGATCCATACTTCTGACATGGATCATTTTGACCCCAGAGGCATATCTTTTATCATAGCCAAAATGTGGGTTATTCAATTCCTCCAATTTTTCTTCCAATTTTTCATGACTTTGTCAATCAACTTGTTCTTAATAAATCTAAATCATGGTTTAGTGTTTTGTATCAATATGGACTTTTAACAAATTCAAAATCCTTTGGAGTCATTTTGACCCCAGCCAAAAGCACCTTTGAAAATAGGACGTTTATTGAAAATCAAAATCAAATCACATTTTATTGGTCACATACACATGTTTAGCAGATGTTATTGCGGGTGTAGTGAAATACTTGTGTTTCTAGCTCCGACAGTGCAGTAATATCTAACAAGTAATATCTAACAATTTCACAACCCAATACACACAAATCTAAATATTTGAATCTAGGTTTCTCTGTAGACATGATTCATCCCACCAGAGGGTGGAGGGGCACCTGTGTCAGTGGTTTTGACCAGATAGACACCTGCAGACACACAGTATAGTGCCTCCCATGTACTCTCCTAAGATTGGACTTTTATATACCACGTATCACGTGACTGTGTACAAAACTGCTAATGGTAGAAAACTCTGCCAGAGGTATACAGTGCATTCGTTAAGTATTCAGACCCCTTCACTTTTCCACATTTTGTTATGTTACAGCCTTATTCTAAAATTGAATAATTATTCCCCCTCATCATTCTACACACAATACCCCATAATGACATCACAATACCTCATAATGGCATCACAATACCCCATAATGACAAACCCAAAAC